>NC_089874.1:78900000-78960000 GCF_040182565.1 Anser cygnoides
GTAGATTAGGGAAAAGTGATGCTATATAAAAGACTACTGGTCTAAATCTGTACAGAAATATAATCTACATCCTACAGAATAAAGGTCAGGGTCAAACATTCTTTCCTGCTCTCTCAGAATCTGTTTCCTTTAAGTGAATGATCACAGATTTTTCAAGTCTTTCTTCCTTTAGATTAAATCCAGGTGAAGGGTTTTGTCAAGCATACTTTGCAAGCAAAAAAACAGCCAAGAGTATTATGCTATTTTGAGAAAATAATTTAATATGGATTTCTGGAACAAAACAAACTATTTAAAAGAAATCCATAAACAACTGTAACTGAAAAACTAACATACACCACCAACACAATAATACACCCAATATTCTATGTCTACACTTTACTAAACAATGTATCAAGAAGACAAAATCAGAAGCGTGGATGCAGACAATTAATATTATATCTCAGTCATAGTCCTCTAAAAGTTTGTATCAGTTTTTTTTTCAGATAAATATCATCTTTTTTTTTTCTTTCTTTCTTTTTTTTTTTCCCACTTTAAATCTAAATCTCTACAGAACAGCAAACTTAAAGACCTCCAGCAAGTAGACCACTAGGGAGAGACAAAACTACTAGGAAAATTTATCTTCCTTACAGTTGAAAGCTGTTCTCCCAAAGCAAAATGCTAAAGGCTTTAAAGGCCTTGTAGAAAAATCCTTAACATCAAGGTAGATAAAACATGCATTGCAAAAGCTTATATTATAACCAAAAGCTTATATTTTTAACTCACTTCAGTGGCAGTCCAGAGGCAAGATGAGCTAAAAAGAAAACTGTTCTAATATTAATTTCTTTTATGAGTCTATCCACTTTTTGGAGAATCAAGAAAGTTCTTTAAGATCTAACTCTATTTAATTTTATATTTTCAAACTGAAATATCTTGGCAATTAAAATTATAGGTCTATTCCTGGTCCAGAGAGCAGTATTTTTAATTTAAAAATTGTAGCTCTTTCTTGCTACTATGATATGGCTAAAGCAAAATCTCTTAAGTTATAATGTAAATTTAAAATAATAAAATGTACATATTTGTCATGATACTTGCCTATAGAATACACTGAATACTTTCTATTATAAAGTTTTTTTTTTCTCCCCCCCTAAAATTCATTTTTTTTTCTTCCTCTTAAAAAGTACCTATATCATTCCTTACATCTGCTCAGTTGTGTTAGAGAAACTACTCTTAGAGAACAAAAGAGATTTGCAACTTTCATAAAAAAAATCACATGGCAGTTGTAGTTAGCCATGTAGACTTGAAGAAAGTTAATAAAAGGAAAAAATGGAAGAGTCTACCCCCCAGAAAATGTCCTGCTTCTTTCCGATTGATGATCCCCTAAAGAGAATCTTGATTCACTTTTATCAGTGTTCCCTGACGTAAATGTTTGTGTTTTCTTCTCCCTCTTCTCTCTCCATAGTGTTACAAAATTGAAGAGACATTAACAGCAGTATACAAAATATTTTGACATGGAATCTCAAGATGAATTTAAGACTGAGTGATTTATATATTTTTTAATTTGTTATGGCACTTACATTTTTTACTCAGAGATTTACTTAGCTGCCTAAAATTTTAACCATCCTCACACTCAAAATTATCATCTATTTTGCTGAAAGCTGGTCATGTGTAAGACCGTTTAGTTATATGTCATTGTAAAATTCTTGAAGATATCCCATTGGGCTCTGGCTGTGACTGTGGCTGCCTTTTTCTCTGTACTAACTCCTACTTGACTTCCCCACACTGCCTGGGACTGAAGATATGCCTGCTCTACCTAAGTCTTAACATACTTCTCTAAGGCAAAGACACGTCATGATTTTATTTGGAAAAAAAAAAAAAAAGTCTTGGGAGTCCATGGCTCCACTTTTTGCATAAGGATTTAGCATGTGGAGTTTTTATCAAGGATGACTTTTAGCTTGTCTTCAAACTGTGGTGGAAAAAAGCTGAAGTCCATGCTGCCTCAGGGAGTGAGCTACCCTGCTACATTCCTTGCTTGGAATGGACCATGTGCAGATAATAATTTAAAATTAATCATACCAAAATCAGAACAAGCAGAAAGGGCACTCCTTTGTGCATCTCAAAGGGCAGAGATCTCAATGAAGGACTAAAAGACCTTAGTCCTTATTTCCACTTCCTTGGCATTCAGATTTCCACTTCCTTGGCATTTCAGATTTTTGATGAGAAGGTAATGGAATGAAAATAGAAGAAAGGGCTAGAAAACTTCCTCTATACATTCAGATTTCTGGGAGGAAAAAAAGAGCAGTGCTCCGCACCAAGTTTTCTACTAACAATAAAGTTGTTTTCCACTCTGCCTACAGACATTCCCCTGATGGTAATACAATATTTTCCAACAAAAGCCTTCCTGAAGGAATGATTTTTCTTTAATCTTTAACTTCAATTTCATAAAAGCGGGGACAGAATTTTGGAGATTCCTAAGCTTAAGATTTCTAGGAGATCAGTTCATACCTAGGGTGTCAATAAATAAATAATAATAATAATAGTAAAAGTGGATGTACATGAACCTGTAACAAAGCTGCAGTGAAAAATAAGCTAATCCCGTAAACTTGGTAGCTATTTATAATGCCCTGCATTTGATCTCGGAATCTCCCTATCAATTTAATTACAACATGGTGATTAACTTTGTTGATATAATATGTTACAAGAACTCTAGGGATGTTTTCTGGAGGGGAATGTGACTTTCAGATGACTATAATCCAATTGCAACACTTGCAATTCTTGCACATAGAATTTAAAAGCACGTGACAGTGTATCTTCAATTGTATTGGTAATATAGGTAAGTTTTTAAAGAAACGAGTGAATTATGTAGATAAGAAGAAATATATGCAAAAATGAATTCATATAGATCTCAAAAAATTTTTAAAACCTTCTAAATTAATTAATTAAAGTCACAACAAATTTCATTATTACATGTTTTTCCATTGCTCAGTGAAAGTCATAAATTTGGTAGCAACTGAGAGAAGAAGAGGTAAGAAGGTGGTTAGTTTTAATACAATTTGTGAGATTCCCAGGAAAAAAATTACATGGATAATCAAGTTAAAAAAGCAGTGAGGAACAGAAATTGAAGCCAACATGCATCTAGTTTTTCCAATATTTCATTCATTTATTTAATACAAGATTTTTTGTCTTTTTCCTCACACACTATCCTAATGTTTGACTTTGAAAGTTAACACTCAGATGACACTGAATAAAAAGGAAATCCTGTCAACAAATTTTCTTTGTCAGGTAGTTGTCTGAATAACTATGTATCTCAGCTCTTTGATGAGTAATGCATCTAAATAATTTATCATAGCCCTAGTCCTTGAAACTCTAAAGATATATGAGAAAACTTAGGCTAGTTTAAAAACAAGCTAAGGGCAATATTACTGCACTCCTAAAGCATAATACAGCATTGATGAACATTAACCATGCTAGCAATCAGTAAAAGCCTCCATATCATTTAGAGAGCTCTTATATAAATGTGTTAGTTTATTTAAACTGAAGAAACGTTTCTGCTATTCTGACACTACACAGGTATGTCAAGAGTATTGAAGAATCATCTAATGCAATAACTAAAACTTTTGGTATTCAGAATTGTGTTTGAAAATCCATTAACACAGGAAAAATGGGGAAAGATACATTTTTTTTCCTTCCCATTCATACAAAATTACTTCTAAAATATAGTCAGGAATTACTTAACTCTGTAAAGGCTAAACACATAACAGGAAGAGTAATCAAGTGTCAAAAACATTTATTTTCATGTTGTTCATATAGGTAATTCAGATCATTCCCTTAGGACACAAGTAGTTACATGGACTCTAAGAATTCCTCTGAAGCAGCAGAGAAGCAGCTCCTACTAATGTTGGTAGTGACAATCACTGGCAGAAATTAACCATCATATGCAAAAAAACAAAACAAAACAAAACAAAACAACCACCATCTATTTTATTATCCAAGAAGAAGATCTATTGTATTATTAGATGTATATATATTATTTTCTGTCACAGAAATCCCCCCCAAAAAACAGGTCCTTTTCCACATGCTTTAAAAATAATTATATGCGGACATAAACACCTTTGTTGTTATTCATTACTGACTGCCAAATAAATTTTCACACCCTATCATTCAGTAGCTGTGCAGTGGCGTTTGAATTTTCTTTTGCAAGCTTAATAGAACAGGAACAAAATAAAAAGAAGAAATGCTGGGTTTCACTTTGACAGTATTTTGTCTTTGATTGTAGATAGTAACATATTTATAAGAACAGAGCAGCTTTTTCCCTCTTATATTTGCAATCTGATGGGATTAGTGCATATTTCAATATCCTGCCAACATAAAATCTGGCATACAGACACCAAGAACAAACCAAAATTATAAGTAAACTTGGGTCTACATCTAGGTGTGTCCTCTGAAAAATAGCTTGTATTTTGAAGTTAGACGCTGTAACAAAAACAGTTTAACTGTTCAGACACAATGTAGTAAGTAGCTCCTGCAAAGACATTCTAATTTATACTGAGGTTAGTTTTTGTAGGAAAATAGTCCTAAGCATGTAATTTTAGATATCACTCAGATGGTACTTCATGACCCAGAAATACTATTAAGCAATACTATGTAATATTTATTTCTATTAACGAAATATTTTATACCTAACAAATATGAACATCCAAGGGATACATGGGATGTAATCCCAGTATACTTACTTCTGTGCATGTAGTAGGGGAAAAATGGTAAGTGCAGTCTCTTTGAAAACTGTGCTGATTGCACTCATATGTTTCACAGAAAAAGAAAATATTTATTATTTCTAGAATTAAATAAGTAGATATTAGACTGACGTGCATTTTGTCTTTCAGTTTTTATGTACTATAATATGATAAATCACAGACTCACTGAATGGCTGAGGTTGGAATGGACCTCTGGAGGTCATGTAGTCCAAACCTCCTGCTCAAGCAGGGACACCCAGGTTGCCCAGGACCATGTCTAGATGTCTTTTGAATATGCTCAAAGAGGGAGACTCCATCACTTGTCTAGGCAACCTGAGCCACTGCTCCATCACTCACACAATAAAGAAGTTCTTCCTGATATTCAGACAGGACCTCCTGTGTTCCAGTTTGTGCCCATTGCCTCTTGTCCTGCCACTGGGCACTACCAAAGAGATCCTGGCTCCATCTTTGCACCTTGCCTTCAAGTATTTATAGACATTGACAAGATCCCCCCTGAGACTCCTCCAGAATGAAAAATCCCAACTCTTTCAGCTTCCCCTTGTAAGAGAAGTGTTCTAGTCCCTTGATCTGCTTGGTAGTCCTCCATTAGACTCTTTCCTGTATGTCCACATCTCTCTTGTACTGGAAGGCCAAGAACTGGACACAGTACTCCAGGTGCAGCCTCACCGATGCTGAGTAGAGATGAAAGATCACCTCCCTTGACCTGCTGGCAATACCCTGTCTAGAACTACCAAGAATACCATTAACCTTCTTAGTGGCAAGGTCATATTGTTGATTCATGTTCAACTTCATGCTCGCCAGGAGTCCTAGGTCCTTTTCTTCAGAGCTGCTTTCCAGTTATGTGGTCCCCAGCATGTAGAGATGCCTGAGGTTGTTCCTTCCCAGTTGCAGGACTTTGCACTTCTCTTTGAACTTCATGAGATTCTTGTTAGCCCATCTCTAGTCTGTTAAGTTCCTTCTGGATGGCAGCATTGCCTTCTGGGGAGTCAGCCACTACCCCCATAGAATCATAAAATCATAGAATATCCGAGTTGGAAGGGACCCATAAGGATCATCAAGTCCAACTCCTGGCACCACACAGGTCTACCCAAAAATTCAGACCATGTGACTAAGTGCACAGTACCCCTAGCTTTGTGTCATCTGTGAATTTACTGGGGGTGTGCTGTACACCATCGTCCAGATTGTTAATGAAGATGTTAAAATGGAATGTGCTCAGGATTGATCCGTGGGGTACTCCACTCATTACTGGACTCAAAAAAAAAATAATAATAGACATCAAAATTAAATGGAATATTAGCTATTCAAGATGTTTTCCCTTCAATTTCATTTTCTGGAAAATTCTGAAAATTTCAAGGTTCATTGCAAAACAAATGAAAAATAAATGTAGAACTTCCAACCTTCTGTAAGAAGTCAAAAAGAAGAAAAATAACTGTCAAGAGTGAAAAACTACATATAGGTCTGCAGTAATCGCTGTAAAGGGAGAACACTTTACACACAACTGCAAGTGCCTGTCAATAGGTCTAAAATACCATAGGTGTGCTTTTTTAGTTGCACCTGAAAGTTATCAACAGCATATTTTATTTTAGTGAAGAAAATTTCAAATGTATAATTCACTCACTTAACTGCCTGTAGTACCCTTTAGACATATATTTATTTAGAATTTATTTAGAATATTTCCACTGTCTCAGGGAATATATCACTGATTCTGTGCTTATTGCTTTCTAGTACCCTGTTTTTGGTATAATCTCCTGAGGGGAAAATAAAGATGTCTTTGATGTCAGCTTCAGTGATTCCACATTATCAAAGACAAGTAAAACTAATGACAACAGTGAATGAAACTGCAAAACACACTCCTGGAGATCTGAATTTCACATTGTGTAAGCACATGCCTTATAGGATAACCTCTCGGAATATCTCCGCTAGTTAAAAAATAAGTTAATAGTTTAATTCTTTTTTGTAGCTAGAAATATAAACTTTTATGATGGTTCTGTTGTTAATGGGTGGCCTTTGAGCAACTGAGAACCTAATGGGAGATATTCACAATTTTTGATTAACAATTTAACTTCATGGAATGCTCAGAAAAATGATCAGTACTTACTAGGACTTCAAGACTTTCAGAAAAATTACCTGGTAACCTACTATCATCACTTTATAAGTTGCAAAGCTGTTTCAGCTTCTGCCCCAAAATTCAACTAAATGGAATCAAAGTAAGAAAACATTACCAATTTCCTTCGTGAAGAAGACATTATGATTAAAAAATAATGAAAAATAGATGAACTAAACTGTAATCAAATAAATCAAGTGAAAGTTCAGATCTGGTTTAAAAAAAAGAGTAATTTCTTTCTATCACATAATGAGTGAAGACAGAATTTCAGACTGCTAAAAGTTTCAGTCAATATCTGGAATTTTCAGCTTACATTTATTTAAAATTGAAGTCAGCATACTTTGTAAGTCTATGTAAATTTTATACAGGTTGTTGAAAGGTGGGAAAAAAATAACACCTTTGTTAGATACTGTTGAAGCAGTATCGAATGCACAGAAAGTCAAATACCATGCAGTTATGTATCCATTGGAGTTCTCTAATATGAATGAGAAGTTATGGCATGTGATATATATTCTAGCAGGTGATATTCTCTTTGAAAGCATAGACTATTGACATATATTTAAGTTTAGAATATATAGTATATAATAGCACATTTCCAAAGTGGTAGTTGAAAACACCACCGAAATCTGAAAAGTGACCATAGTGTTTAGATGCCTGACCAGGTTCTGACTTCCACGGCCAAATAAAATCTGTGTACACTTTTCAGCTTGCATTAACATTTTATACACCTGCTTTGTAGTTCTTCTTGGTATTTATTTGCTTCCAGCAGAAACTGTTAGCAAGAGTTCATTTCAGTTTCTAGTTATCAACAGTTGCCAGTGCTTTAATTGTTTGAAATACAGACATATGTGATAATGTCATTTCTAGTTTAATGTCCTTTTTGCCTCCTTTGTGAAAGAACTCTCCAAGTCTTGCTGAATACATTAATATTGAGGCAGCTTGCTTGGCATTTGTTTTACTTGATGATGAACAACAGGGAAGAGCTCTCTGTGTCGTTTTGATGAAATCCTACAAAGTGAAATTTGAATAGAAAATAATGCAGTTGCAGAGTTTTCAAAGAGAAGTAAACAAAATATGAAGAAAGACTTGGAAACTGCTTTTGAAAGTCTTTGAAGAGTATTATAATTGTCTTGAAAAGTCGAAGAAAGAAGACAAGCTTCTATAATCTCATTTAACTATAACTTCATCAAGACAGTGGTGTAGAGTGGTGCCTGTAATCTCTTAATTCATTTAACTCAGAAACCCACCAACTACAAAACAGTGAAGAAAAATCTAGAGTTGCTAACATTGTGACAGCAAATGGTAGAAGACACAAACTTTAGTTCCTATTGAGAACACAAAAATGAGTTGTCAGATGTACTCCATGTAATCACAGAATAATTGAGGTTGAAAGGGACCTCCAGAGAACATCCATTGCTCCTCCACATTTAAATTTGAAGCAACCTGATCGAAATGCTCAGGAACATGTCCAATCATGTCTTCATCCCTCAAAGGAGAGAGATTAACATTTTGCTCTAAAGCTAAATTGGCCCACAGAAACTAGTCTTCATAGAGTAAAAAATGATTTATTGGAAATACAGCTGGACTGCAACATTTCAATGTTTTGATTCACCCTTCAGCATGTAAGCTATGAAAATGAATAGCATATCTAAAAATGAACTACAGCTTTTTTATTATTATTATTATTTATTTCTAGGTACTATCCATATGCATTTAGTCTGGTGAATAGATAGTTGTTTTTCAGGCCCTTTGGGCTGAATGGATGTTAATTTTAAATAATGGAAAAAAAATGTTGTTGTGGTTTAACCCGGCTGGCAGCTAAACACCACACAGCCGTTCGCTCACTCTCCCCCCTCCCTCTCTGGCATGGGGGAGAGAAACGGGAAAGTGAAGCCGGTGAGTTGAGATAAAGACAGTTTATTAAGACAGGAATATAATAATAACAATAATAATAATAATAGTGATAATGATAATAGTATTAATAATAATAATGTGTATGAAACAAGTGATGCACAAGGCAATTGCTCACCACCCGCTGACCGATGCCCAGCCTATCCCCGAGCAGCCGGTCCCCCCACCCCGGCCAGCCACCCCTATATATTGTTTAGCATGACGTCAGATGGTATGGAATACCCCTTTGGCCAGTTTGGGTCAGCTGTCCTGGGTCTGTCCCCTCCCAGCTCCTGCTGCACCCCTAGCCTGCTCGCTGGCAGGACAGAGCGAGAAGCCGAAAAGTCCTTGGCCTGGTGTAAACACTGCTCTGCAACAATTAAAACATCAGCATGTTATCAGCGCTCTTCTCATCCTAATCCAAAACATAGCACCCTACCAGCTACTATGAGGGAAAATTAATTCTGTCCTAACTGGAACCAGGACAAATGTGAAGAGAGCCAAGGTTCACTTGCAAATGTGTGGATCGTCTACATCTTACCAGAGTGGTTTGGCCACGTGTCCCTTCTATTAACTTAGAAGAACAGTGCTTAACACTGTGACACAGGTTTCCTACTGGAAGTAAATGGAAATGTATTCCTGTAGTCCATTTTCCTGCAGTGTGTTATGTTTTATGTTTTATCTTGTTTGGCTTGTCTTAAGTCAAGTTCTGAAACCTTTATGGGATTTTGAAAACAACAGCTAACAAAATTATTTATAATGCCATATTTGAAGAGTCCTAGCCTAGATATTAAGCCATGTTTGGACAAAAATCTTAATCAGAAAGAACAAAAAGGCTGTGCAAATTAAGCTTATGATTATATTTGAGGTCTTACAACATAAATGCAGATAAAGAGTGAAAATGGACAGAAAACACATAACATGCAAGAATAGTAAAAGAAATGCAGATCCAATTGCAAGAAGTGAACGGGAATCACACAATCAAAGAGATAGGCTTAGAAAATTCTGTTTCCAGCAGGATACAAACAGGAAAGACTACACTTTGCAGGGTCTAAGAAGAGGATGATAGAATATGAGAAAATATTCTGGGTAAATACATGGATAGGTAAGGAGAGCCATACGTTTGTGATCTCATGAAGAAACAGACGTAAATCAAGGAAAAAAAAAAATCCCACAGTGCACATAAGTTTTCATGATACAAAAATGTCTTTTAAGGCCAGAAAAATTCCCTTGTTTTCCAACCCTCTTCTGCAACATGGTGCTATATACTGAAAGCATGATACTACATGTCCTGATCATCCTGGAGTTGAAAGTGATCTTATTTGTAAAGTAAACTACCTACAGTATAGGATATAACTCACAAGATAAATTTTGCTATGTGCTTCACAACTTTCCTTCCCATAATGAATGTAATATTAATTTAAATTCACAGGTAAGAAATTGTTGTATTATACAGAAGTTCGGAAAATGGTATGAAGAAAATACTTTTTACAGTGATATACTAAGGTTTTAAAAAGACATTTATATACCAGAAAGAATAGTAATTATGATAATGCTTAAGTTTTTTTTTTTCCACAGCAACTTCTCCCAGCTATCTTTATTTTATCAAGAATCAAGGAATCCCATTCAGGGACTAGGACTTAATTGTACTTTTATTTTACTTTGTGATTTTGTAATTTGTGGCTGCAACCCAATCCCACAAATCTATGATTCTAAGGGGGGAAAAAAAAAAGAAAAGAAAAAAGAAAAAAAAAACCTTAAGATTAACTTCTTGTTTGTGCATTACCTAATAATTATAATTTAATATAGAATATTAAATATAAAGTTTATAGTAACCGAATATTAAATCTTATGAAATATTTGGTATATAATGATAATAGTGTCTAAAATTATTATTATTTGGACTCCTTACTTAGCCATTTGGAAGTTCATAATGAAACTCAGTTTACTTACTCTAGATATATAATACAACATTTATTCATAGAATCATAGAATGGCTTGGATTAGAAAGGACCTTAAATAGAATTTCATTCCAACCCCCCTGTCAAGGGCAGGGATGCAACTCACTAGATCAGGTTGCCCAGGTCCTCTTCATGAAAGGTCCTACTTGTGAAAGAATGCCATAAATAATACACTAATACAAATAATACACTAATACATGTCCACTTCTTTATAGATTTATTTTTGTTTTAGAGAGGAAACATACTGAGAAACACCTTTAAAACAACAAATATTGCACCAATTTCTCTATGAGAATTTTTAAGTACAAGATGACTGAATAATGAAGTACAAGAGTACACATAAATTATAGTTTAAAATTTGTCATATTAATATAAGGTGACAGAGGCATATTATGCTCCTAGGTAAACTTTCAGATTTTATTGTCCGTTTTGATATCTTAGAGATCCATATAGGTAAACTGAAATACTTAGTGACAGATTTTTTTTTTATTATTTTTTTTTACTGCCTCCTCTGCAGACATAGATCAAAGTAAGGTGAGCTGCTATTTAATGTATTTGGCATCCCAATAAAAATTATGAACATTTTCATGATTAAATCACTTATTTAAGTTCCACTAGTTTCTTACCCATCAATATTAGCAATTCACATCTTTGAGTAAATAAAAAATCTGGAATATTAAATAGAAAAATATAGATATGACACTGATAAATAAATGGATGAATATATTAGAGAGCAGTGTCAGTTAAACTACTCTGGTTAATGTTTTGTCAGCATGTGCATTTTCTAGGATCTATAACATAACAATAAAATGCTGTCAGTAAGTTTTCAAACCACTCAGCACCTGGATTTTGTTTTTCTGGAAATTAAAAATATAGACCTACAAAAAGATTTCATTTGTTATTATCATAGAATCATTATAGAATCATAGAATGGCTTGGATTGGAAGGGACCTTAAATATTATCTTGCCCTGCCATGGGCAGGGATGCTACCCACTAGATAGTCCACTAGATGCTATCCACTAGATTAGGTTGGCCACAGCCTCATGCAACCTGGCATTGATCACCTCCAGGGATGGGGTATTCACAGCTTCTCTGAGCAACCTGTTCCAGTGCCTCACCGCCTTCAGTGAAAAATTTCCTTCTAACATCTAATCTAAACCTTCCCACTTTTTTCTGATTTTTTTTTTTAAATCATTCCCCCTTGTCCTGTTATTATCTGCCTGAGTAAAATGCTGCTCCCCATGTTTTTTTATAAGCCTCATTTTAGTATTGAGAGGCCACAATGTATTCTCCATGGAGCTTTCTCTTCTTCAGGCTGAACATCCCCAGCTCTCTCAGCCTTTCGTCACAGGAGAGGTGCTGCAGCCCTCTGATCATCTTCATGGTCCTCCTTGGGACCTGCTCTAACAGGCCCACATCCTTGTTGTGCTGGGGGCCCCAGACTGGATGCATTACTCCAAGTGGAGCCTCACGAGGGCAAAGTAGAGGAGGACAATCACCTCCCTCGACCTGCTGGCCACTCCTCTTTTGATGCAGCCCAGAATGCAGTTGGCCTGCTGGGCTGCAAGTACACATTGCTGGCTCATATTGAGCGTTTTGTCCACCAGAATTCCAAAGTCCTTCTCTGCAGGAAAGACTCTTGCCTGGGATTGCCCTGATTCAGGTTCAGCACCTTGTAATTGGACTTATTGAACCTTATTAGGTTCACATGGGTCCACTTCTCAATCTTGTCCAGGTCCCACTGGTTGGCCTATCTTCCTTCTGTTACACCAACTGCACCTCTCAGCTTGGTGTCATCTGCAAACTTGCCGAGGGCACACTCAATCCTATCATCTATGTCATTGATACAGATATTAAACAGCAGACAGACCCCTGAGGGACGGCACTCTTCTCTGGCCTCCACCTAAACATAGAGCCGTTGACCAGAACTCTCTGCATGTGGCCTTCAAGATGATATCCACTGAATAGTCCATCCTTCAAATCCATCTATCTCCAATGTGGAGATCAGGATGTCATATGAGACCATGTCAAAGGCCTTACAGTAGTCCAGGTAGATAATATCGGTCGGTCTTCCCTTGTCAACTGATGCAGTCACTCCATCATAGAAGGTCACCAGATTAGTCAGGCACAATTTGCCCTTGGTGAAGCCATGCTGGCTGTCTGGGATCACCTCTTTGTCCTGCATATGCCCTGACATTGCTTCCAGGAGGATATTTTCCATGGTCTTCCCAGGCACAGTGGTGAGGTTCCCCGGTCTGTAGCTCCCCAGGTCCTCCTTTCTACCCTTTTTAAAATGCAAGTGATGTTTCCCTTTTTCCAGTCACCAGAAGACTTTGCCTGACTGCCTTCCCATTTCAAATGTGGTGGAGAGTGGGTTGACAGCTACATGATCCAGTTCCCTCAGGACGCTGGGATGCATGTCACCAGGCCCCATATTGTTCAATTGTTCAATTTCATTAAGTGGTCTTTAACCTGCTCTTTGCTTACAGTGAGAGGGATTTTACTCCCCCAGCCTTCCTCTTCAGGTTCACGGACTTGAGAGATGTGGGAAGCCTGACAGGCATTGAAGATTGCGACAATGAAGTTGTTGAGTATGTCAGCCTTCTCCATGTCTGTTGTTAGTAGTTCATCCTTCTCATTTATCAGAGTGTGTACACTGTCCTTGGCCTTTCTTTTCTGGCCAAGGTACTTATAGAATCCCTTCTTGTTATTCTTCACATCCCTTGCCAAGCTCAGTTGTACAAAGAAGTATTGTATCCTCCTAATATTTTATTTTATTATTTCATTTTATTTCATTTCATTTCATTTCATTTCATTTCATTATTTCATTTCATTTCATTTCATTTCATTTCATTATTTCATTTCATTTCATTTCATTTCGTTTCATTATTTTATTTTATTTTATTTTACTTTATTTTATTATTTTATTTTATTTTATTTTATTATTTTATTTTATTTTATTTTCAGTGTACTGTAGTGAAATTCAGTATAAATATTTTTTAGGAAACTGGTTAAATTCAAACAGGAATGTATTTGTAGTATAAAAAAGAGACATTTAAATTGTTTGTCCTCAGACTATTGGTTTTTTATTGATTTTGTTATATCCATGTAATAATGTATTGAGGAAAAAATAATTCACCAAGCAAGAGTGCAAAAATACCGTCAGATTTTATTATTATTATTATTATTATTAATATTAATATTATTATTTTATTATTATACAGAAAACCACAACTTTGCAAGATGTTTCACAGACAAAAAAAAAAAAAAAAAAAAAAAAAAGTTAAGGTTTCTAACCTGGACAACTTAACCTATTTTTTCATCTTTTTAAAAGAGAGCTTCTAATAATAGGAGATAAACACTGGAAGAAAATGTTTTATAATTGTTAGATGCTCAGTTAGTTAACAAAGTGATGGAGTGGGCACATCTATTCATTATTTTGTGTTTGTTTTTATTATATCTTGTTCTCCAGAGTGAGTTTTAAGGAAATTGTGGGTTTTATTAAGAAAATACTCCTGGGGAGGTTTATTTGAAATTGTTCTTACCAAATATGGTGTTAGACTTCAAAGTTTCTATCACAGTTTTCAATCTCATGAAATTCAGGTCTCTAAAGACTTTATGCAAATTCTTACATTTAGTATAAACAGAAACTGGCTTCTGTAAGTACTGGTGTAGAACTTTTTAGTCCTATGTGTAGGCAACCACAGTAAAATGCCATTGGATTGTTAGTATGCTTAATTATTTAGGGGTCTGGAAAGTAATAGAAAGAAAATCTGCATTTGAAAGTGTTTTAGTGAGTTTTTAGGATAAGAAATTATTTCTTTGTCAGTTATTAAATGCATACATACCATGACATTATTTAGCTAAGGAAGTTGTAAATATGAACTCGAGTCTTTGCTCCACTATAATCTCAAAAGTATATGCATATAGCCTTTTCCAAGCCAATACATTATTTCATCATATAATGTCTATACAATTTGCACTGATGTCAACAACAAAACTTATTCCTGAATTTGATTCTGCAGTGTAGGGCTCTCTGACATGAGTTGCTCTGCAGGGGGAAGGTTATCCACAACATCTTCGGCAGTGAGAAACTGTTGTCTTCTTTCTCCATCCTTTAAGCATCCTTATAAGCAGAAACATCAAATTACATATAAACAACATGTCTTTTAGCATGCTGGATCAAATAGGCTATATAGCTAAGTTCAGAAATTACATGCTTGCTAACAATTTCATTTTTTCTTAATTTAAATAAAAAGCTACAGAAATTTAGTATGTTTACAGTCAGATGTCTTCTCACCACTCTTACTCTTTCTTCAAAATAACAAAAGAAGTTTTCAGTAGCTGGAAAGATTTCAGGGGGAGTTTTTTAGTAGAAAGAGACCAACACTTCTTGATTGTTTGAAAAAAATATGAGGACAAGTAAGTATTATTTTGAGGCAAATTAAACTCGTTGTCAGTCTAGAAGTATTCAGGGATATGAATACAGCAGAGTAATAGACTGACATAATATTTTATTATTTCTATGATTTCTGACACTTATGCTGTTATTGCATAGATATGCCAGAGAAAGCAATTAGTAATTGTTAAAATTTAAGAGATTTAGTGCCAAATTGTTAACAGGTGGCTGCAGCCAAGGGAAAAAAGCAAAAAATAACAAGATGCAAACTGAGAAATTATCCCATGTGGTCAGCTCCTTACTTATTTATTTAAACTTGATATTTTATGGCTTTTGAAACAAGAACCATTCATATTGTTCTGTGTTGATTTTTTAAATTGATTCAGTAGAAAACAACACACTAGTAGCAGCCATGACCATTAGGAAGCAAAACTGAAAAAAAGCAGGAAATGATATGTGGAATGTTCAAAAGAGATAAAGGGCTTTGTTCCAACAGAAAAGTTATTCATTAATAAAATAAAATAGTGATAGAATAAGCAAAATAAAACTGTTGAGGAATACAAAGAAATTTTTTCATGTTTTTCCCCAGAATTGATTCTATTTACGCCTAACATGGAGATATAGTCTCTCTTTTTTTTTTTTTTTTAATTGATAGCATGTTTGTAGAAGAGATTTGGTTTTGAATCTGTTTCTTCATTTTAATAAAATTCACATTCTCTGTGTTTGTATTAACAGTGAAAGGAATGAAATATAATTCGTCCTTTTCTCTTTTACTAAGATCAGTGAAGATCGATCCTCTTCAAGTTTTTCTTTGGAACACATTCACTTTGCTGTCAGTTGCTGAAGTATATCATTCATATTCTATAAGAAGTCTAAGTGTCCTGACTGAAGTACTAAATGTTTCTCCTAGGGAGGAATACAGATAATCTTGACATTTGCCTATATTATGTTCTTCTACAGATGAATGAACTATTACATCTTCCACCTAGTAAATGACAAGCTGACATTTTCTTTTAGATAAGTACAAACACTTATCTTGTAATAACTACTTGTCCTCTAATAACTACCAGAACCATCTGTTTTAAAAATCTTATTGTTTCATGTAGTTAATAGCCTATACATTTCATTTAGAAAGAAATAACTTCTGAGAATGGCCTTTCTTGGCATACTAGTAAAAGAAGGAGATCCACTAAAGCTGTTGCTCATTAAAGTCCTAATAAAGAAGTGGGCAAGGCGGCAAGTAGAAATAAATCCTTCATTTTCTTAATGTTCAGACTATCTCTGAAATCAGTGAGAGTTATTCCTGCACATCCAGGTGAAGTTTTAGTGCCTTGGATTTGCTTTTACTTTTTCCTTTGAAGTATTACTTTTAGCTTTAATTTCCATCCAAAGGTTTTTGTAGAAGCTTCATCTGAGTAAAATCATGAAGAGGCAAAGAAACTTAAATCTTGATTCTGTCCTTTATTCACACACAGAATGGTTTCAAATGCTAGAGAATGGAAGACACAATATCACCAGCCACTGTTTGTAGTTCCTGCAGTATCTGGGAACAGTAGGATTAAGAAGGATGAAGATATAACATTAATTCTGACCGGACTAACTTTGCTGTCTAAAGGTCAAAACCTTAGGTCTTCTGAAAAGTGTTCGTATTTCAAGAGGTGCTATTCAGGGCTTTTGAGACAGAACATTAAAAATCCACTTCCACTAAAAGTCACATACAAATCATCATATCTTCTAAACTTCTCTATTTTTTTATTTTATTTGTTTATTTATTTATTTATTTTGACATGCCCAGTTAAAGGAATTAGCTAAATATAACCAGGCTACATCTGTATGCTTGAGAGCATCTCCAAGAATTCAGTGATACTGATTATTTGTTCTGGCTTGTTCTCCCATGCTCCATGTTCTCTCCATGCTCCTCTCATTCTTTCTTTCCCTCACACATTGCTGTTATCTTTTAATTCATCTTCTCTTTGGCCTCACGTCCTTCTGGATTCAGACTTTCCTCCAGTTTTCATTCCTTCATGTTTTTCTAGCCTTGTACTTATTTTCCATTTTCTTGACAAGTCACAAAATAGAAACTCTAGCACAATTATAGGTAAAGAAGGAAACAAACAAACTCTTATGGGCTAGAATGCTAGGTGTGTCAGAAAAAGGAGCAGATCAGAAAACAAGCATTTTACAACAAACAGAAATGTTATTTAGAGTGCCGATCCACACTGCCATACCTAAAGATGCTCCATGAATTAACTGTCTCAGCACTGGGATATAAGGATGGCCCTTTCTCATTTGTTTCTTTACCTCACTCTTGCTTTTTGCTCCAGAAAATCCCAATAGATTTTTGGCTGCCATCTTCAAAATCTACTTGCAGACTGAAAAATTCAGATCAACAACAAGTATGTGCGATAGATTCCTGTAAATCTCTGCTTGGTTTAGTATAGCATGCTATTGAACAGTCTTTTCTGTAAATCAAAATGTGATTGTCACAATCCACCACTGCAAGGAGTGCTGTAAATGCAATACTAAAAGAATAAAAATAAAAAGAAATTCAATTAACTGCATGAAATTAAAGTATGTAACTACCAGTTGCACAAATAACCCTTTGCCATTACAACATATAATGGATAGCAAGTACCTTAGTTTTGCAAAATCATTCATAAAAGCAACTTAGATTGCTTATACCAATTTATAATAAGGAAATTATTGAAATTCTTTCTTGCTTATATAAAATGCTTTTAAAAAGGAAAACAAAAACAATAAAAAAAAGTGTTTCATTGATACAATATTCTATGTAGATATTCACTAAGAGCAGAAAATTTTGAAGGACAGAGAATCTTAAAGCTGAGAATGGAAATCTGGTTTATTTTGCCTCTTTAAATATTATTACTTTCTTTTGGTTACTTGGTAATGAGTAATAATGTATGAGTATGTATAAACTGCATTTAAGACATAAGCAGAAAACATATGGAAAACATATGTCCAAAATTACTAGATCCTGGATTTTTTTCATCTCCTAAGTAATTTTCTTGTGGATTTATGTGTGTGTGTGTGTGTGTGTGTGTGTGTTTGTTACATACATTCAGTGCTGTTTTGTTTTATTTTGTTTTGTTGTGTTTTATCTTCCACTTTTGCTTTGGACTAGAGGGTGGGGAAGCCTGCTGTATTTCAGACATACACAGACCTCATCATCTAAGTGTTCATCATGAAAGTGAAACAAATTAAACTGACAGTCGTATTCCCCACTTTATAAATATTTTCAAACTAGCATAACCAAATGGAAGCTCATGGCATGTAAAAATAAAGAACTGGATTCTGCATATAAAATCCCTCTGGAATACAGAACTGTGGGAGAACGGGTGTTTGATTTCTTTCTCTTTTACCGTTAGTTGTAGATACAGTAATTCTGGCCATACACAGTCTGCTTTTAATTGAGGCTTTGTAAGAAATTTTGTATCCTTTGACTCAGGATTTTTAAGCTTCTATGTAAGGTGTGACCAAAAAGACCCTGTATCCTCTTGGCTATGAGTACCAAAACTTAAGCTAATCGTTAAAAAAAAAAAAAAAAAAAAGTGGCTGAGATTGTAGTAACATTAAACTGCAAGTGTGATTGAAAGTAGTGATAAAATCCCAGTTGCTTACAATAAGAACAAGGTTCAGACTTATGATAAAGTGTTTTTACTTCAGGTTATGTTATATCCTTTTCTTGGTGACCAAAAGGATTGGTTTCCTTAGGATTTTATGATTTATTATTATTATTGTTGTTGTTGTTGTTTTAGTTGTTTTGTAATTAAGTTCCCCCTTTAGGCACAGACTTTCCATTCCACTATACTATAAGTTTTATTTACTGTACCAGTCATAAACTGATTTTTCCTTTTAATTCAGTCTTACTTTAATATTTCATTCCTACGCATCTCATTCTTGGCTGCTAGGAAGGATACTGCAGGTAAAGCAGGTTTAAAAATTTCCTGCCCTAAAGGCTAATATATATTTTATACATTTAAAAATTATTTAGACAGATGCAGTATAAATTTATTGTTTTGGGCATTGCGTAGTAAACTAAAGACAAAAAATGGGACTAAAGTCTCATAACTGAATACAAACTGTCTATATTTCATGGGGGATCTATGTTATTTCTGATGTATAAACTGGAAGAGGGGGCATGCTAATTTAGCTGCTTTGGTAGGGCACAATATGTCTGTTTCCCCACACAGACTGACTCACTTCCTGCCAGATTCAAGCATGAACAAGCACATCTCACCTCCATCTGTACCTGTCTGAGAGATTTGTGCTGAGCAATACCCAGTTACTTTATGGTATTGCAAGGTCCTGGGTTTAAATAATAGGTTGTTTAAATAAAATAGTTTAATTTGTGTTTTACTCAACGTCTCTGAAATGATGGTGAGAGAAGCACAGCCACAAACATTCACTCATGACTTACAAAAGTGAATTGCACAGGAGCTGTGCAGATCATGGGAACTGAAGAGTAAATTCTAACCAACTGTTCAAGTGTTCTGTGTTTCTTTTTGTTTGTTTTGTTTTGTTTGTTTGTTTTTGTTTTGGTTGGTTGGTTGGTTTCATTTTTTTGTTTGTTTTTGTTTTGTGCAGATGTACAGGGGCCTTTGGGCTTTGGTGGCTGACAAGCAAACTTCAGACAAGTTTGGAAGTTAAGAGGGAAACATCCCAGGATCTGCTGCTTAACCGCAGACTTTCAAAATATGCTTATCTTTCCATAGAAAATGGAAAAACATACCAGTTCCAAGACATACCACTGGGATTCCTTTTCAATTGGCCTAGATGGTGGACCAGCTCTCCTACAGCTAATGGGAGTAGCAGTTTTTAGAAATCAGGCTGTCAGATAAGAATTCATGGAGTTATAATATATAATGTTGTCCTAAAGCAATCTTTATGATGAAACTGACATGTTCTGGGCTCTGTGGCAGACCTGGGAAGTTAAACATGTCTCGTCTTGGCTATTTTAGAGGCTCAAATAGGATTAAGGCTGAGAAATGGAGGTAAAGGGCAACATGAAAAAACTCAAGAATGCACTCTTTCTTATCTTTAAAAGTATGCTCATATTGAATGGTCTTGCAGAAGTCACTTAAATAGCAGACAATTGATCACTTGGCTTAATGCAACTGCACTGTGTGTAGTAAGGAATTCCTCATTTTTTTGAACGATCTAAGTTGCCACCATGAAAGAACATTCTCAGTTCTTATTACATTTGTTGACATTGCGTGTTGCCATGCACAGAATCATGTTTTTCCACAGCACTTGAGCATATTTTGAACTATTTATTTTAACTGTTTTCTCCAATAATTTCATATGTACCACCAAGATAGAAGCAACCCTTGAAGCAAAGCACTGTGCAAGGATGACAGGATGCAGAAGCCAGAAAAAAGCTATCAGTGTATACAAACTACCACAGAATACCATCTTTGCTCTGCTTTTCTATTTATCATGGCAGAATATGAGTCAGAGAACTGCTTAAAATAACTTTTTAAAAGATTTTTTTGCAAGGTGTCTGCTGCACCAGAACTATGCAATAAGACAGTGGTTCTAGTGCTCTTGCATGGTCATAGCACAAACATGATGATGATTCAAAACAAATAAATAAACAAATACATATATATGCATGACCAGTTCTAGTAAGCTGTGTACAAAATGTAGGTTGACTCCAGCTAGCCTTTTCCTTACATTTAAGTTCACATTGAAAATATGAAATATGAACCTATGCATATGTACTAATTGAATAGTGTGGTTTTAATGGCAGGATGTAAGAGACATGGTGGTTGGAGAAAATTAGTTTATCTTTTTTTTGTGTGTGTGTATAAATTATGTGAATAACAATTAAAAGGAAGTCTAGCAAGTATTATTGTAACAGGTCACGTGAGCCATTTCTTTTCGGAGAAAAGTCCAGTCCAAGCACTTGATAATATGGTGTAAAGTTGTTGAAGGGTCTGAAGAAACTTCAATAAACATCAAATGTTGTAGCTGAGGTTTTCTAATTATTATTTTATTTATATTACATTTATTGTTGTTGTTCTGAGCAATCTAACTTTGGGCCCAAATATTAATGGTTTTAATGGTTAACTGTTTAATTGTTTACTGAAATCTGTCTGGGACTTCATTTATATATATCGTTTATAAGATACTGGCACATTATTTCATTATTTCTGTAGTGTTTTTTTTATTTTTATTTTTATTTTGAGAAATCTATAGTAAAGATTTGCCAGTCAGATGAAAGCATCACTTTCAATCATAATTTGCAGTATAGTGGTCAATAATCCAAATGAAGAAATTTAGCTACTGCCAGAGAAATGGGTATATTTCAACATCCTTGAAAATCCACTCATGTAGGAACTCAAAGAACAGTTTAGAATTTGGTTCCTGTGTTTTACAGTTACTACAACATCTCAGGCAGAAAAGTCATGGACAAGTCTCAGGAGGTATTGATTTAGTTTGCAGATCAATCTGCATCAGGACTTTTGTCAAGACATATGATAAAAAGAAACCTACAGGATTACTTATTTTTCTCCTCTTTTATCAGTATATTGTCATAGACATAAGGCCATTTACAAATATATTATAGTCCATTTTAAAATTGTTTTGTCTTCCTCTTGTCAAGAAATAAATATTTTCAGTATATGCTCCTGTTTTTCTTTTGGTTCTGTGTTTAAAGAACTTAATCTGTAAGGCATTTTGTTTGTTTGTTTGATTGTTTGGCAAGGACTATCTCATTATGAGCTTGTATGTACAATCATCCAGTGGATAACAGATTTGGACTTCTAGACCTTCCAAGCACAGACTAAAAAGGATCTTCCAAGAAGCTTCATCACTGCAAATAAGAGAGTTCCAGCTTACTGATAGACCTACTGCCTTCTTTAGGGAACTGTCTGTTTCCTTCCTGTTCTGAGAGCAAAGCTATTATTTCTAGTTTAACAATAAAAACAACAACAACAACAACAAAAAGCAGCAGCAGCAAAACAAAACAAAACAACAGCAACAAAAACTCTATCTTTGCGGATTCTCATTTTACAGGCCAGCACTGTAAGGTTTCATTGCTTTATTTACAATAAAAGAGTCATCTAATGTGATAAACATTGGTGTGCTCTGTATTTGATGGCCTAAGGTCTCCCCTCTTCATTTTTTTTTCCCCATAAGCTTTAAAGCTCATATTTGGGTGCAATATTAAAAGTTTGAAAGAATTTGATAGCAGTGTACGGACATTTTCTCCTCACAATGTATCTATAAGATAGTTTTCAAGAAATTCTAGCTGATAAATGTTCACACTCTGTATAACCATTTTACTTCTATTTCCTCAAAATATATTCCTCCAAGGCTCTTTCAATACATTTGAGTCATAGCAGAAAAGAGTTGAATGAACAAATTTGTCAACATTGCTCAAACTGACATTCAGGATACACTTCAGAGGCCTTCTATGCCAATTTTCCTCACTATACAAATTTCAAGGCTTCTCATCTGTTTTCATGATTGGTGATAAACCTTGCTGATATACATTTTAGGCCCAACTTTTGATTCCTTCAGGCTGATAATTTCCAAATATGAACCCTGCCAAAAGTATTTTTTTTCAGATTAATTTTCATCATAGGTAATTGCCTATTCAAGTGCAATATGGATACAGTGCTCCAGAATACTTTAACAGCACTGCCTATACACTGCTCTAATTTCAAATTTTGATGCTAAGTAATAATTAATGTTACTAATTAATATTCATGAAAACATTTTCCTTTCAGAAAACTTTAGGACAATTTTCAGTTAAATAGAAGGCAATGATTTTGAAGTACTTTAGCTAGACAACAAAGGTTTGAGTCACATACAGTACATTCTTTGGCCTTGACAGATGAGAGTCTATATATCTCTTAAATGGCATGGCACAGAATTTTTAAAGTTCATTCAATCACACTGTGTGTAGTTTTATATATTGGATGGAGCAAGCATGCCAAGACAATGCATTAAAAGAGCCTACAATTGAAAAAAATGCCTGGCTATAACCTTTATATTCACATGATTAAATAAGAAACATACCAACATATATCTATGATCTCTGAGTGCAAGCACTACAGGTCTGTGACTAATATCTGTTAACCAAGAAAATTAAAGTAAGAAAAACACGTAGTTTTGAATGACCATAAAAACACAATTAGTGTCATACAGTCAGAAGTTGATCTTAAATCTGGTATAAGTTAATGCAGTTAAAATACACATAACGTATGTCATTTTGTAGTTGTTGTTTTAATGAAGAGAAATTTCAAAGCAAGCTTTCATACCAGAAGAGAATCAAAAATTGTATAAGGTCTTAAATACTAAAATTAAATTCCTAACTCTGAGAACTTACTACTTCCATCAGCTGAATGTGTTAGCATCCACTTACTAGGCTAATTGCAATAATAAATAAATTTCATTACCTCTAATAGCATTTTCGAGTTCCTATTACTCTTATTCTCCCCAAGCTCAAAGTATGGGGGTTTGCTCTTACTGCAATAGAAAAAGCAAGCATATACAATGAACACAACTTATAAGAAATTTAAATATAAAGAGTTTTTTTTTTTTTTAATGGAAAAAATAGATAGAGAAATAATTACAAAACAGTTTAAAATGAGGTTTGAATTTTGTATAATTCATCTGTTAAGAATAATCAGATGATTTCTGTCCTGTTTTTCCCAAAGTGATAAGGTTCCACATATCCCACTGACTTTTTCTTGCAGGTTTTCTTGTACAGTACTCTACAAAATAAAGCCCAGAGATCATTTGGTAGAACAGCTGGATGATTTTTCCATAGCCATTAATTTAATTGACATTTAAAAATCAACAATAGGAAAGTTTGTACAAAATGTAAAATAAATAAATAAAGTTACACTAAGCCAAAACAAACAAACAAACAAACAAACAAACAAAAAACACAAGAAGAGAATCTTAACATATGTCTTTCTATGTTTGTGAACTGTGGGGACTTCTGGGCTTGTGATGAAGAAAAGCTAAAATTCACCTATACAGCCTTTAAGTTCAATGCTTGGGAATTGATATTAGTTTTTGCTTCTGAAGACTCTGAAGACCCTTGCTATTTTCTAAATACCTAGTGTGAATTCAATTACATTTGTTTTCGGAACTGACCTAAAGATTAAAATCGCTAGATCCATGGTACAAAAAAAGATAAGAAGTTGGGTAAGAAACCATCCTTTCCAGTACTCATGATGTTATTCTGGATTTATGCACGTTACTGAGAGTGAAACTTGGCTCACTGGAAGCTAGTATGCTGAAGTTCCAGTTCTGCAATTATGGCATACACCTGAATGGCTAATGGGAGTCAGTGTGGGCATTTAAGAAAATATTAAATGGATTCGCAGGGTAGATGAACACTCAGTAGTGAAAAGTCAATGAGGTGGAAAATATGGCTTTGGGACTTGGTAACAAAATTGAAGTGCTAATCAAGGACAATGTAAGACTCTCCAGTAAAGCTGACAAGCTTGAGAATTAATCCAGGATTAAGCATTTCAAGATTACTGGTGTCCCAGTGAGGAAAAGCCTAAGAATTCAGTAATCTTTCTGAAAGCACCTCAGATAGATGAAGCAAAATATTATTTATTTCTAGAATTATATTGTGCTGCCTGTCCATGTTAACATGTGTCCAGCCATCTTTTCATGGCTGTACCTAAACCTGGTCCAGTTTTCCAGACAACAATACATTTTTATGAAACATCAAAATATGTGAAGGAAAATCCACTTTGCCTGTGTACATATATACTAGTACATATAGATACTGGTACCTTTATTCTTCCTCCTGTCTTACAAAATTGTGAAATACTTCTGTCATCCAAATATATACATAACTATTTGTACTAGTCTAAGTGTTCAGACCAGCAGTCACTACCTGGAATCTGATAGAACTTAAGAAATTAGAATCATAGAATCATAGAACTATCACTCTATCCATTCTTAGCTATTTATGGCCTATCAGATATGTTATCACTTTGCACAAGTTAAATCAGAGGAGATTTCACAGTATCACAGATTTCTAGGTTGGAAGAGACCTCAAGATCATCGAGTCCAACCTCCGACCTAACACTAAGTACTCCACTAAACCATATCGCTAAGCTCTACATCTAAACGTCTTTTAAAGACCTCCAGGGATGGTGACTCCACCACCTCCCTGGGCAGCCTGTTCCAATGCTTAATAACCCTTTCGGTAAAGAAGTACTTCCTAACATCCAACCTAAAACTCCCCTGTCGCAACTTTTATACATTTTCATTTGTGTGTAACTACCAGGGAAAGGCTAATTCCA
This sequence comes from Anser cygnoides, assembly GCF_040182565.1. Lineage (NCBI taxonomy): Eukaryota > Metazoa > Chordata > Aves > Anseriformes > Anatidae > Anser > Anser cygnoides. The sequence continues at coordinate 78,925,387 of NC_089874.1, forward strand.
CCTTTTATTCACTATTAGCATTCCATTTTTAAAATCCAGCTAATTGATAACAGTTATAAATATAAAATATATTTAGGATTCAATTTCAAAGCCTCAGATAAAAGCCAATCCAGCATAATTATTTTTCTCCACACTGAAATGCATGGACTGATGGCAACTTTTCCAGATGAACATAACTTTTTATTAGTTCAAAATTTTGCTGTGAAATATCATTTTATCATTTCATCTTACTGTTTGTTACATGAGAATTGAGGCTGACAAATGGCACGAGTCTCAAAAAATGGAAGCGGATGTTTCTAACCTTTTCTACTAGCCCTACAATAGACAGCACCTGTATCACAGGGAGACTGAGACAATTTTCTCCTATTCTCAAAAACCAAAAGCATAGCTAATTTATACTTCAGTGACGTGTTACTGAGAAATTGCATGATTGTATTCTACTGGAGAGATGAAAGTTGTCACTTTTTTGATGCTAAAAAGGCCTAAATTGGCATGACATGCCTGTTTGACATGAAGTCCGTATCATGTCTGGCTGATGTATGTCTGAGTATCTGATGCCTAGTGAAAACAGGCAAACATCAACCATGGTAATTGTTTAGGATTCAGGGAATAATTTTCTGTGTTGAAAGAAGGGGAAGATGCACTATATAAAGTTTATATTTGATTTCTAACATGCTGGCTTAAATAGAAGACAACACCTGTTCCACTTAAATTTGATCATCTTTTTTTTTTTTTTTCCCCTCTTACATAAAGTTTTTGACTTAATTTCAGGGCTGTTGATAAATAGAAAGAGTAGTGTGGGTAGTTATCACTCTTTCACTCTTCAGAGTCCGTGGTATGAATAAACTAATGTCCCTAATTTCATTAGGATGCCAGCTGTCAAGTGAAAGTGTATTTTTAGACTTTCAGGAAGAAGATAAATGGTTTTAATATGTAACTTATACTCCAAGATGGAATTTCTCCATGTCAGTAAGTTTGTTGTTGTTGTTGTTGTTTTTGTTGTTGTTGTTGTTGTTGTTTTTCAGAAAAGTCATCCAGAGCCTCTAGAGCAACATGTTATTTATGAATCTAGCACCAGACTCCCAGCACTCACTCTGACATTAGAGTATATGATGAAATTCAGGATATTTGAAACTTTCCCAAACACATTAAAAACCTGTTATATCAGAATCTTAATATTTTAAAAACAGGAAATGGAAAATATTCTTCAGCTAGTTTTAATGAGAACTAGCTCTTTAGCAATCAACTATGCAAAATGAGATGTGTCAGGAAAAAAACATAGCTATATACTATAGTGGTAGCTGAAGTAGAATTAGAGATATCCAAGATAAGTGAAATCATGTGTGGGGTACACCTGAGTAATATCACCTGATTTACTGATGTGGAGAATTAGGATTATGGGCTGTAAAACAGATAATAGTTTAAGGGATTTGAAGAAAAATAGTGATTTTGCCGCTATGGGGGTCAGAATTAAAACAATGTGTTGTCCAATGGTTTGAGAGAAGAAAGCAAGATGTTTGCTGAAAAACAACTTCATATCACCATATCACATATACAGACACTGCTAGCAAAATTGTAGGTGGGAGACTGTGTTGGCACCATAAAAGAGATGAAAGGCTGGGCAGAGAAAGGCCATAAGGACTTAAAATATGAAAGCAAGTCATTTATGCTGGATGCAGTAAAGAAGGGAAAGCTGGTGGAGAGAAGTAAAGAGGGGATTATCAAGAGCTAATCCTAGCTATGAAGGTTTGTATGTTTTATGTAGATTATAGTCTGTGCAGTGGTAATGGATTTGTTGCAGAGTAGCACCTAAATGTGTATATTTCCTGCAAGTTATGAAGTTAAATCTGTCAAGATGTTTTCTTGAGTTACAGATCATGAAAAAAAAAAAAAAATGATAAAAAAGCAGCTGCACAGTGAAAGCTAAAAGCAGATTTCTATGCTAAAATATTTGTTACTATAACATGTATAGAAAAAAATATTTTTAAATTGCCACCAAGCAAGCCTAAAAAATTTTACGTGCTTTGAAGGCCAATGATCAGGCTATTAAGTAATACTTATTTTAAAATATGCTTTTTCTGCTCTTTTATTTAAAGCATTTTACATCTTTATGAGTCACTTCATCTTAAATAAAACTTTCAACCAAAGAAATCTTGACACAAGATTTATATGTCACTTGCAGTCAAACAAGTCTAAAAACTACAAAACAAGCAACATGCATGTACAGATATATATAACCACAGTGAAACATATTTTGTAAATTATACTCAGCCACAAGGAAAAAAAAAAAAAAAGAGAGACAAGCAAGCAAACAAAAATGTACAAACAAAACAAACAAAAATTGTTCAGAGAGAAGCAGTGTAGAGCACTTTCTGGGAGCTTGCAGAGATCCAGATATCCTTAGGGAATAAATAAGACTGTGTTCTCTTTTGAATAAATGAGTTGTCTTTGCCAGTTGGAGCAAAGGCCTACAGTGTCCTGGGTCCCTACTTACAGGGAGCAGTTGGGGTGTTTGGTGATCTGTCGTTTAAAGTGTTAAGCTCAGAAAATTTCAGATACTTACTTGGAAACCTACATTGGTTCTAACACAGATATTTGTAGGGGAGCCAGTGACTCTAGAGAGATTCTAGCAGAATACGGTTTAGGATTATTGTATTCTATAAAAATGAACTTGTCCCTTGCTTTTAAAGGTCAAAAAAATCAGAGCAGTATTATCTCTATGTTCGTACCCTGTGAATACTGTTTCATGCACTCAAATAATTCCATTTCCAAAAAGGAGACCAATTTTCTGATTAGAATGGCTATTTATTAGGATGTCTGAACTGTGCCTTCTAATAAACTCCAAAAATAAGTGACTGGCAGATACATTTTTCTGTCAGTATATAACACTGCTTTTTCCTCAATTTGAAAAGTAACCATATGTAATCTAGTACTGCTTTTCAAAAATATCCTCCCTGCAGAGATTATGTCAATTAACTACAGAAATACTCTTGAGCTTCAAGAGTGTCTGAACTTATGTGCTCAAGTGAGCTGATCATTTATTGTATGGTAAGTCTGAAATGTGAAAGCTTCTAGTAGAGTTTAACATTTACTGACTATCACAAAATATGATGCTGCATTGGGGAACTATTCAGTCAAATATTAATTATGCAGCTGGAGCATCCCAATGTATAGTGGAAGTATTTTAATGGAAACCATCACCTAACTCAGGTAATGAACGAGCCCTCAAACCTACAAAAGGGCAGTCTGGTGAAAAGTCAAATCCAAGTGAAAGATCAGTACTTCAAACTGAATCATAGAATCATGGAATAACCCAAGTTGGAAAGAACCCACAAGGGTCATGGAGTCCAACTCCTGGCTCCACACAGGACCACTCAGAAATCAGACCATAAGTCTGAGAGTGTTGTCTAAACTCCTGAAGGCTCAGTGCTTCGACCGCTTTCCTGGGGAGCTTGTTCCAGTGCTCGACCACCCTCTCAGTAAAGAACATTTTCCTAACAGTTAGGTACCCTTGGTATTCTCCTGGACTTTTAACTTGTGAAAGTTACTGGTTTTCTAACAACGTAAAAACCAAATAGCCCTAATGGAAATAAAAATAGATGAATATTATTAGTAAAATTATGCTTATGCAAGTAGCTTTTCCTTTGCTTTTGACCATTAACTGAATATAATAAAATGACGGTATGGCAAAACAGCTTGTATTCCTCTCATCACTGGATGTTTGAAAGTATATGTATGTTTAGAAATGTAGCTAAAGGAAATCCAAGAGTGTTCTTTTTGTTTGTTTGTTTTGTTTTGTTTGTTTGATCACATCTGAATTTACACTTTTCTGGGCCAACATTTGTGCCTGTGTTTGTATATGTCTGCCTGCATACACAAAAACACAATGCCCATTTCACCTCAGTTTGTTCACTGCTTCTTGACATCTCATCAGGCTAATACAGCATAATTTGCTGTATCCTTTTAAATCAATTCTTAGAGAAAATATGCCAATAGTTCTGGTTGTCTTTCAACTTGCACAGTTTCAGATACAAAGTAGAAAAAAATTTGGCAATGTTCTGTTTTATTTAACTAAACCAGCTTAGATTTCTGACCTGTGATAGCAAACTATTAACCAATTAATTTAGTTCCCATCAACTCAAACATTTACCTACAGATGAAGGGCAGCAGTTCTCAAGCAACTGTGTAGTCTTGCCCTTTCAGATGATCTTCAGGTTTCTGGCATAACAGAGTTGTACCTGTCATCCATATGTGCATTTGTGCAAGTCATCTACTAATTCTTCTGGCTTTTGCATTGACAATGGAAATATTTACAATATCCTTTAACAAGAGCTGCTTCTAGTCAGGTCTAGTGTCTTCATATTTCCTTTTATTTGTCTTATCTGCCCAGATCCCTGGATTGCAAAGAAACTTCTGAAAACTAGCTTCTGAACTTTTCTCCTAGAATAGTATTATTTTAAAATGTCTACAATCAACAGTTGTATTTGTACTGTCAATTTTAAAATATCAGATCATTTTTCGTAGCCAAAATAATGTCTAACAAGATGAGCTCTCACTGACTTTCAGTCTATAGAGTTAACAGTCTTAATAAATAAATAAATAAATAAAAATAATATCCTATTTCCATAATATTCTATAGTAAATGCTTTTATAACAGATATCCAGCACATTTACATAATGATGCTTTCAGATGTAATAAATTGGCTATGTTAATGTAAGTTTTGTAATTTGGGGAAGGGAAGAAGTATGGGATGATGGTATTATTTTCCATTATTACACATTAAGACATTGCTTTTGCAGCTGGCTTTGCTTCACTGGATTCATTTACAAATGAAGGAAAATGTTGCCAATATGAGAAATTCAGTGTAAAAGATGTAACTCCACTGAGCTGTTCTTTAAATGACAGTCTCACATACAACACAAATACTTTAAAACCTTGCTTTCTGTTAAGAACAGTGAAAAATAGTCTATTAAAATATCATTTGAAATACACAAACAGTGGATTGAGATATACTTATTAATCATTATAGTTTTGTTGAAAATGCCAAAAGATTTGAAATACTCTAAGAGCAAATATACACTAGAGTTTCTTAGCAAACTAAATTTACAACAAAATGAGAAAAAAAAAGCATATTTTTCAACTGAGCTTTAAAGCCAACTTCAGACTGGCCACAGACATTGGTCCTATTTCCAGTTCATTACTTCAATTTTCTCTTATTAGAGTATAATTTTTAAATCAGAAGATAGAATTACCAACATGTAATATATATAATATCACATATATAATATTACATTTTATATAATATATTATTATATAAACATATATATAATATAAATATATAATACGTAATATCATCTTCTAAATAATATAAGCGCATGAAGTAGGTAACTTAAAGAAGGATGATTACTCTGCATTACAATAGTAGAATGAATAATTCTTGCATAGGATCCAATGCAAAGATAGTGAAGTATTTAAGGATCTAAGTGAATGGAATTTTTCATGAAAGTCAGCTAAGATTCTTACATATATTTGATATTTTTAAAAATCTTGGTTTAGGTCCCAACTTTAGATGGTACTGTGAGAGGACATGAGGTTATGGGCTGTATTTTTATTCCTCCTTCTTGGGGACATTTATACTTGGACAGCCTCAGTCGGCATCTGATAATGAGATGAATCACTTCATGCCTATTGCCCAATGAAAAATATAGATGTTCTTGTTTTTTGAAAAATGACAAATTGATTTCATAATTCTCTCTCATCTTATAAAATATTTTTTATCAATTATAATGTTTTAAGATGATTTTTTTTTTCAGAATCAGGTGGTGCTCTATATTTAGTTTATTCTACTGCAAGATTGTTTGTTTGCTCATTATACTCAAGTTTACTGAGAAGAACTGTTTATTGAAACTGTCACAGTAAACATCACAAAATCACCCAACATGGCCTGACATGATACAAAGACTTTTAAATCCTTCAGAACATTATCAGTCTCCTTCTAAGTTATTCATTATTAACATAATTACTATTTGCACGTAGAAATTATGTATTTTTTATTATTTTTTGTTTATTATTTTATTTTTAGTACGATTCTATGGAAACAATTGCTGTTTGTTTTTTTGTTTCAGAGAAGTGAAATGAAAGACTCCTGTGTGATAAATGTAATAGCAAATACATCAGACCCTCATATCCTGCCAGCTGGCACGTTTCTTTGGCATTGGACCCTATGCAAGAATTATTCATTCTACTATGGTATTGCAGAGCAGTCATCCTTCTTTAAGTTACTTACAACATGTGCTTATATTTTGTTAGGATGTCTGAACATATTTTTCACCCACAGTAGAAAGAATAAAAGACTGAAAATTATTCTCTTAATTAATATGGCAGGCAAACACACACAGTAAGTAAATTTCAGTGTACCTTTGCCTTGTGTTTGAATTTGTATCATCAAAGATTAATTAACTTATGGCATCTATTACCAGGAAGGTGACACACAATTTTTTTTTTTTTTAATTGCAAATAAAATGTTGTTTTAAAAAATGTGTGGCTTTTCTCTTCTTTAAGCTTGAACAGACAGACTTCAAGAAAAAAAGATTCACAAAATATTTTCATCTTGTCTTTTCAATGTGTGTAGAATTACTTGTATATGTATTTATACATGAACATACATACACAAATCTGAAGGTTCCGTTCAGTTCCATTGGAGGTGGTGTGGGCATTCCAGGGGCTACTACATGCACATTTCAAATACCAGGTGACTATGTTGTGCATTAGTCTTCTTGCCAATAATCTAATCTTCATAGCACTATATACATTTGAGCATATCAGTCATTTTTCACAACTGTTTGAAAGAAGTCTCATATTTCTCTAACTAGGTGGAGGACAAATATGTAAATTACTGCTGCCAGTGAGCAATTCAAAAATTCAATATTTTCTTAGGAAGCAACTAAATACTTTCTTTCCCAGAGGAGAACTAGGCTATATACTCTGTCTACTGGAATACTGTATGTAAGACTTTAGACAAAGATGCATCTGGAAAAAGTAAGATTTCATCAGTTCCACTGCCCTAAACACCTGGTCACATTTGACTTCCCTACTTTGAAAAACTTTCTGTAGGTGAACTCTTGTAACCAGTGAAGAATAGATTGTACTCAAATAGTGTTTCACTTTGTTTTAAATTATGGTGCTATATTCCTCAGAACAAACTCCAAAAACCTTTATTTTCATTGATCTTGTAGGTCATGGCATAGTATGGTTGCAGTGTACACTGGGTCAAGGACAGTGTACTAGCATGGCACATCAAAAAATATCCTTTTATCATCAAATATACAATGTAAGAAGACAGTATTTTTTAGTTTAATTCAAAGACTAATTCAAAGACTTTATAACTTAAAATAAGTTATTTTGTAAGAAAAGAATGCTGTATGAACCAGCTTAGCCCTTCACAATTTAAAAAGCCCTATGCTCAGAATGTAATAACCAACAGCTGTAGAAGCAATAGAAACTTCAGCAAGTTATACAAACTTCCTCCTCCTGCTATGTACTGAGGATAAGAATAACAACACAACAAAATGTACTGTGCAAGGTATCGATGTAGGTGTCTGAAACCTTCTGAAAAATTCCCGCTAGTTTCAGGTCTGCCATTGGTTCATTTTTCAGGGTGTTCTTGAATGGTTATCTACCAGTTCCTAACACAGCAACATTGCCAGAGTAACCATCTATATGGTGAGACTGTCACATGTAGGATGTAAAGTCCTAAGAGAAAAAAAACCCAGGTTGCAAATGTCTGTAGACCTTTTTCGTATAATCCTGTGTACAGACTGCCTTAAATTATTTTTCCTACTGTTAGTTCCCTTCTATCTTGACTTATTATCAAAAAAGAAAAAGAGAAAGAAAAAGAAAAAGAAAAAGAAAAAGAAAAAGAAAAAGAAAAAGAAAAAGAAAAAGAAAAAGAAAAAGAAAAAGAAAAAGAAAAGAAAAAGAAAAAGAAAAAGAAAAAGAAAAAGAAAAAAGAAAAAGAAAAAGAAAAAGAAAAAGAAAAAGAAAAAGAAAAAGAAAAAGAAAAAGAAAAAGAAAAAGAAAAAGAAAAAGAAAAAGAAAAAGAAAAAGAAGAAGAAAAAGAAAAAGAAAAAGAAAAAGAGAAAGAAAAGAGAAAAAGAGAAACAAAAAGAAAAAGAGAAGAGAAAAAGAGAAAGAGAAAGAGAAAGAGAAAGAGAAAAAGAAAAAGAAAAAGAGAAAGAAAAAGAAAAAGAGAGAGAGAAAGAAAGAGAAAGAGAAAAAGAAAAAGAAAAAGAGAAAGAAAAAGAAAAAGAAAAGAGAAAGAAAAAGAAAAAGAAAAAGAAAAAGAAGAAAGAAAAAGAAAAAGAAAAAGAAAAAGAAAAAGAAAAAGAAAAAGAAAAAGAAAAAGAAAAAGAAAAAGAAAAAAAAAGAAAAAGAAAAGAAAAAGAAAAAGAAAAAGAAAAAGAAAAAAAAAGAAAAAGAAAAAGAAAAAGAAAAAGAAAAAGAAAAAGAAAAAGAAAAAGAAAAAGAAAAAGAAAAAGAAAAAGAAAAAGAAAAAGAAAAAGAAAAAGAAAAAGAAAAAGAAAAAGGAAAAAGAAAAGGAAAAAGAAAAGGAAAAGAAAAGGAAAAAAAAAAGAAAAGGAAAAGAAATAGAAAAAAAAGGAAAAGAAATAGAAAAAAAAAGGAAAAGAAAAAGAAAAAAAAGGGGGGGGAAGGACAGTTTTAATAGCTCATTTTTCCTTAAATACTTTCTTCCATGATACAGACATTGCTTAGTACTTTTATTATCAACAAATGAGGACATTGACTAAATCTGACTCAGATTCAACTGAACTCTATTTTTCTTCTTAAATCATGTAATTCTGTGATATTTGGCTAGACAGAAAAATTAAAAGCATGTAAATCTGACAGTATAAGGCCCACTGACTTAAGGAGATAAATATCTTTTTAAGTACAGGGCAGGCTTTATTATTGTATTATACATTGAGAAATTCCATTATCCTATAAGAGAATTGTTAAGAAAAGAATTAAGAAACTATTCTTGCTTATTTCCTAAATAAACAAAAAAAAAAGAGAGAAAAAAAATCATGATTATTATGTCAGAAGGCAGAAATTCAGACATACCATTTAATATTTTATGTGGAGGTTCTAATTTATTTTTTTTTAATACACGGTCATGGTTTTTTTTGTTTTTGTTATTGTTTTCTGTAGCTAAGCTTTGGTAGAGTGAGAAAAAAATATGACATTTGATAGCCATGCTAAAGATAAAGTGGGTGTTGTATTTTTATAATCTGTCAATAGGCATATTTAGGCTGGCACTTCAGTGGGGTATAAATTTTGAGCTGAATTTAAGAGAAAAGTGATTTTCATTTGATATTCAAGTGATTGTTTTTCAGCAATTTTAAATGCTGTATTTTGTACAAAAGAAAAAGAAATAAAAATATTTTCCCTACCTATTAGAACTTTATGTGAAACATGTCATCACAGTTAACTGCAGATGCTACAAATCAGAATCAAGTCTGAATATCTGAAATGTCGGCAATACATTTTTTGTCTGACAACTAATCATTCTGTTCAACGCAGAACTTTAGGATGTATCTGGGAAGACTAAGATGTTAATATTTGTTACGGAATCCCATCAAGGTGTTTTTATAATTTTCTATTAGTTTTCATTTTGCAAAAGTTAAAGTAGATGGCCATCTTATTCAAGATAGTCAGCACAGATTCCTTTTCTTAGATTTCTTAAACAAAACAAAACAAAACAGAAATCCAGCAAAAATGTTTTAAAGAAAAGTGCAAAAGTCCCAAGTGCAATTTGAATGTATTCATTCATTCAAAAAGGCATGTCTAGCACTTCAATACTGCTTTACGGATTTCTTTGTGTTCTGTGATTGAGGGAACATGAGAACTGGCTGAAAAAGACAAAGCATACTGTTCAGAAAGTATTTCTTTTAAATATTCTTCTGAGACTGAATTCAACCATATTCAAAAAATGTTCACATGTAAACTTCCATGTAAGAAAAATATTCTAGTTTAAACATTAATGAAATTGCTTTTATTGTTGAGATGTCAATTTGAAATCATTCCCTGCAAGTGACAAAGCAGGAATTGCCCTGAAAACACTTAAAATCTAGTTAAACAATAATGAAAAAAAAAATAGATATTAATATAAAAGCTGGGGAAAGAAAAACCAACCAACCAAACAAACAAAAATACAAAAGTTCTCAGCGTTTATAACTGCTAGTTGATGAGGCTCTGGCAACTTCATGGAGCAGATATTACAGAGAGAAACTCCCACTTATCTATACACCTCAAATTCAATATCAGATTTAATTTCTCACCAATATAACCTTATTCAGTCACTCTAAAAGTGAACATATGATAATCAGCATATCGTTATGTATTTTTCTGTTCCTCATGAATCCAAGCAATCTGCAGGCTGAGATGGAAGAATTTCTTCTGTGGCAATACTGTGATATGCATGTGCTGCAGATATTTTTATATATCAGTCCTCATCTTCAGTTCATTTAAGATGACAAGTTTAACAGCTTTGTTGCATGTACCTTTTTCCCTCCTGGAGCAGGAAACTGTCAAAAAAAAAAAAAAAAAAAAAGCGATTTAAATATTCTGAGCTGTAGCTGCATGAAAGTAAAGAAAGTTGAAAAATTATCTAAGTAGTTTAAAATCAATGAGACAAGGATTTGTGTTGTAACACATATTTCAGTGTTCTTAAATCACCCCAAACTTGTGAATATTTAGGCTGAGGAGCATGGTTAAGGCCTGCCTACATTTTAACTTAACTTGAAGTTATTTATGAACAGATTTGAAGAGCTGCTAATAGACTCTCACACTGAGAAATGTGAGGGCATCTGATTGCTTTGTTTCGAAAACTTTCTTTATATTTCCTGTCTTACAACAAGAATATCCAACCAAGCAACTGCTTGAAAATGATTTCTCACCCAAACAGTATTTGTTTGCACAGACGTAATACTACAATTGTAATATTTGTTTTTTTTTTCACCATTACTTTAAATGTTGATACCAAAAAGTTGCATTTTATGTGCAGCTCCATTGTCATCAAGGTCTATATTGCCAGATGGTAGGAAATTATCTAGGTAGGGGCTACAGCTAATTTCCTCTGACAGAACAGTGTTGGAATCTCTTTAAAGTTTCAGGGTTGGAAACTCATAGCAGAACTCAAACAATATTATTAGTTTATTCCAGGAAATACCATGTGAGAGAAGTTAGGAATTATCTTACTGGGATGAATCAATCGTCCACTACACCACTAGCCTGCAACCTAAGATGTCTATTCCTCCTATGTTTTACATGAAAGTACAAAAACATGATGAAAGAAATCTTCTTAAGGGTAAACAGACCTTCAGGAAAACATCTGTGATTTTTAACTTGTACGTCATACATTGTTTTGAAATGGGCCTAATATTTCTGAATGTTACAAAATTTTAATCAAAACAGTAGGATTCTAACTGGGGACAAAGTATTTCTTAACGTTTTATTTTAAGTTATAGACCAGCATCTGTCACCTTAATATCCCATTAAAAGAGATATTTTTTAATGATTTTCTCTTCAGTCTAGAAAACAAAAGTGAGATAAGAAATTGTTGAGGGAAAAGGGGCTTAGTAGAAATAGACACTTCTCACTTGCCTCCCCTCAAACCATCATCTTTTTGTTGTGACTTTTTAATACAATAAAACAGTGATCCATTTTAAAAAGACTTTCCATGATTTGAACAGACATTTATATTTCAAAACTATATAAAGCTGCTATTGTGTAACTTTTCTATAGTTTATGAACTTTAGAAGCTAGGTTGACAACGTTGCAAGGTATCAATTATTTACTCCCCCTTCCCCCCTCCCCCCATTCTCTAGAAAATCTGAGTAGCTCTTCATACAAACCTTTCTATGTACACAATGAAAATTAAACCTATTTTTTATTCAGATGGGAGTCATAGAAATGTAGCAAAAGAAGTGATAATGGTGTACACAGAGGGCATGGTCTACACAGTCTGTTATAGTGCAACTCCATTTTTACTATCAACTTTAATAACAGATATTTTTCTCACTAGTTTTGAAAAAGTCCATAATTACCTTTACCATTAGACATTTTTTCCACTGTGTAGACTAAATTTACATTGTTCCAGTTCTAGTCTACTATTCTCATCCTATTAACAGTGAGCATGGAGAACGGATGATCACATTTTGCAGCTCTCTTACGTACTTGAAGATTTAATATTTAATTTCTGTCTTTTCCTCTGTAGAATAAATAGTCTCCTTTAGTTTTCATATTCCATGTGTTTTCTAAACAATTGATCTCACAGAGCTGCTGGATGGGAAGTGTCTCATAATACTTCACGGAATAAGGAAGTAAAAGTACAGTGTTATGTGGCAGAAGGAAGGATAAGAACACAGACTCTCAGGGGTGTGAATTGGTTCTCCTGTATTTCCAGGACCACAATGAAGCCTTTGCTGGCTCCCTCCCTGTAGAGCACTAGTTCCATGCCCATCTGTTTCTTTTGTTACTTTTTTAAAACTCACTGTTAATTAACTTGTCCATTAGTGTCCCACTTGTATGATTTTGATGAAGCCCTCTGTTCTCAGCTCAGCTCTTCACCTGTTTCCTGGGCTCTCCCAGGAGTTAGCACTGTTAATCATAGAATCATACAGTCGTACAATAGTTCGGGTTGGAAGGGACCTCAAAGATCATCTAGTTCCAAACCCCCTTCCATAGGCAGGGATGCCACCCACTAGACCAGGTTGCTCAGGGCCTCATCTAACCTGGCCTTGAACATCTCCAGGGATGGGGCATCCACAACCTCTCTGGGCAACCTGCACCAGTGCCTCACCACCCCCTGAGTGAAGAATTTCCTCTTAACCTCTAATCTAAATCTCCCCTCTTTTATTTTAAAACCATTCCCCCCGTGTACTGTCATTATCTGTTTGAGCAAAGAGTCGCTCTCCATCTTTTTTTATGTCCCCTTTAAGTACTGAAAGGTCACAGTTAACTTTTTTTAGGGAGCTGGTTTCCTTGCCTAGCCTACTTTGGCAAGGAAATCTACAGCATACATCATCATATTCAACTCTTTCAGGAGTGATAAGAGCTGAAAATACTTGTCCATCCCTCCTCTTCACTCCTACATCAGGTAAAACCCCATTTTATTTTGTAGTGTTTATTTATTTGTTTAACAATTTTTACTCCTAGGAAGGGCAGCATAGAGGATAAAAGAGAAGAAGTCTAAAATCTGTTTTGTTTTGTTTTGTTTTGTTTTTCCTCCAGTAACTATATTCTGTGTGCCAGCTTGGGTATACCTAGCTAGAAAAGTGCAGCAATATCTCAAACTGTTTCATTTGCTATCTAGACAAATTGAATAGCTTCTTAATGAAGTTGTTTTGGATGACATTTAGTATTAAAGCAAGTCATCTAACAGGACTCACATATTCCCTTTCTGGCAGCTGAGATAATCTGACTTTTGAATGAGGGTGAGAAGCTTATGAATATGAATTAAGAAACATTTGTGTATTTAAAGAGCGACTGTCAGAAAGTCAAGAGATCTGATGTGATTTAGATCATCTATTCTTTTCCAACATCAGCTGACCTCTTAGAGATAATCCTAAAGTCTGCAATACTAAAGCAATAACGACTCCAGATTTGAGAGTAAAGGTTACAACAAAATGAAATAATAGAAAGAGTAGAACTTCATTGTGTCTCAGAAACAGTAATTGTTATGGGTTCCTTTTATACAACTTCTCTGGTAGAAGTTCAGAAGGGTTGTGTATGAGTGTGTATGTGCAGAAAATATAGATGTACAAACCTCATACGGAAACCTTACAATTTAATATAACTGAGAAGAAAAGAGAGGGAGCTTTCATAGTGACCAGTAGCTTTTCTGCCTCAATACCTTTTCCTTTCAAGTTACTCAGAATGATTCCCAGAGCTGGCTCAAGGCCTCTCAGCAACACAGGCAAAATTAAATTTTGCAGCTCCATGGGTGAGAAGCTGAGAAAGGCTGGAGCAGGAACATAGAGCCACAGGGAAGCTGCAGGGAGCTCGGCTGCTTGCTCCTGCTCCTGCTGCCTGGCAGATGGGAGGTTGTGAGCAACAACTCCTCCGACACCAGCAGCCACCACCTGTCTGCTTTCCAGAACATTGGCAGAGATAAATCATATATTGGGGTCAGGTACATTGATTGCATCCCCACTTTGCCTATGCCTACAGCCATATTTTTTTTTTTCTATACATTTGTGTTACATATCTGTTTTCTGCACAGAATTGTAACCCTAATATGTTAATTCTCTTAAAAAGAACCATTTATAGAACACACTATCAGGAAGTATAGTATCAGTTTTGTTCTTTTGTGTTTTTAATACAAACTGATGCTAACACAAGTAGCTTTCTATTAGTCCTTTCAGTTTGCATCAGCTTTCTATTCTTTGAAACTAAATAAAGATGGAACAAACAAAAATATTTAGCTGTGTATATTTCCTGAAAAAAAAACTAGAATAAATTAATTCTTTGCCTTTCATTACAGCAAGCTGCTAAATTAAATTACGTTCACACAGACACACCCCACCAAGACCCCCCCCAAAAAAAAAAAAAAATAGAGAATAAATAGAATAGAAATAAAATAAAAAACACCAAGCAGCTGTCATATCCATTACATTTTAGAGTACTAATTTTAGTGCATGTGGTACTGGTGACGTTAAAGATACCCATAGACCTTTCAAATATGTAGGTACATTTCCACAAAACTTAGAGTTGCTCTAAGAGCCTGATCTATTGCTGTTTAGTTTACCATCTTCTTTGCAGACTATGCTTAACTTAGTGCCAAAATATTTTAAATACAGATTTTGTGTTGAAATTTCTTCCTTGAATCTGTTTTTCATAAATAAGGTTTCAAAACTGTCACCAGGAGGTTTCCTTGTTCAGAAACCCAACAGTTTCTACGTTCAGGCTCTTAATTAGGCATATTGTTAGAAAACAATTTCATATGAATAGATTGCTTTTGATAGTTACAGAAGAGAGGAACACCTGTTGCTTTCAAAAGCTTTTTTTTTTTTTTTTTTTAATTCACAGAATCACAGAATCACAGAATCGTCTAGGTTGGAAGAGACCTCCAAGATCATCTAGTCCAACCTCTGACCTAACACTAACAAGTCCTCCACTAAACCATATCACTAAGCTCAACATCTAAATGTCTTTTAAAGATCTCCAGGGATGGCGACTCAACCACCTCCCCGGGCAGCCCATTCCAATGCCTAACAACCCTTTCAGTAAAGAAGTTCTTCCTAACATCCAACCTAAACCTCCCCTGGTGCAACTTTAGCCCATTCCCCCTCGTCCTGTCACCAGGCACGTGGGAGAATAGACCAACCCCCACCTCTCTACAGCCTCCTTTAAGGTACCTATAGAGAGCGATGAGGTCGCTCCTGAGCCTCCTCTTCTCCAGGCTGAACAATCCCAGCTCCCTCAGCCACTCCTTGTAAGACTTGTTCTCCAGACCCCTCACCAGCTTCGTTGCCCTTCTCTGGACTCTCTCGAGCACCTCCATGTCCTTCTTGTAGCGAGGGGCCCAAAACTGAACACAGTACTCAAGGTGCGGCCTCACCAGAGCCGAGTACAGGGGGACAATCACCTCCTTAGACCTGCTGGCCACACTGTTTCTTATGCAAGCCAGGATGCTGTTGGCCTTCTTGGCCACCTGAGCACACTGCTGGCTCATATTCAGCTGCCTATCAACCAGTACTCCCAGGTCCTTCTCCACCAGGCAGCTTTCTAACCACTCATCTCCCAGCCTGTAGCGCTGCTTGGGGTTGTTGTGCCCCAGATGCAGGACCCGGCACTTGGCCTTGTTGAACTTCATGCAGTTGACCTCAGCCCATCGGTCCAGCCTATCCAGATCCTCCTGCAGAGCCTTCCTTCCCTCGAGCAGATCGTCACACGCACCTAACTTGGTGTCGTCTGCAAACTTACTGAGGGTGCACACGATCCCCTCATCCAGGTCATCGATAAAGATATTAAAGAGGACCGGCCCCAGCACTGAGCCCTGGGGGACTCCACTAGTAACCGGCCTCCAACTGGATTTGGCTCCATTCACCACAACTCTTTGGGCCCGGCCTTCCAACCAGTTTTTAACCCAACAAAGCGTACGCCAGTCCAAGCCACGAGCAGCCAGTTTCTCGAGGAGAATGGTGTGGGAAACGGTGTCAAAAGCCTTACTGAAGTCAAGGTAGACCACATCCACAGCCTTCCCCTCATCCACCAAGCGCGTCACTTGGTCATAGAAGGAGATCAGGTTCGTCAAGCAGGACCTACCTTTCATAAACCCATGCTGACTGGGCCTGATCACCTGGTGGCCCTGCAAGTGCCACGTGATGACACTCAAGATGATCTGCTCCATGAGCTTCCCTGGAACTGAGGTCAAACTAACAGGCCTATAGTTCCCCGGGTCTACCCTCCGGCCCTTCTTGTAGATGGGCGTCACGTTTGCTAGCCGCCAGTCGACTGGGACCTCCCCCGATAGCCAGGACTGCCGATAAATAATGGAAAGCGGCTTGGCCAGCTCCTCCGCCAGTTCTCTCAGTACCCTCGGGTGGATCCCATCTGTCCCCATCGACTTGCGTACATCCAAGTGTCGTAGCAGGTCGCCAACCATTTCCTCATGGATAGCGAGGGCCACATCCTGCTCCCCATCCCCTTCCACCAGCTCAGGGTACCAGGTATCCAGAGAACAACCGGTCCTGCTGCTAAAGACTGAGGCAAAGAAAGCATTGAGCACCTCAGCCTTTTCCTCGTCTCTTGTCACTAAGTTCCGCCCCCACCCCAATCCAGTAAAGGATGGAGATTCTCCTTAGTCCTCCTTTTTGTGTTGATGCGTTTGTAAAAACCTTTTTTGTTATCTTTAACAGCAGTAGCCAGATTGAGCTCCAGGTGAGCTTTGGCCTTTCTAATTTTGTCCCTGCACAGCCTTGCAACATCCTTATAGTCCTCCTGAGTAGCCCCCCCTCTTTTCCAAAGATTATAGACCCTCCTTTTTCTCCTAAGCTCGAGCCACAACTCTCTGCTCAGCCAGGCCGGTCTAGTTCCGCCCCGGCTCATCTTTGGGCACGTGGGGACAGACCGCTCCTGAGCCAGTAAGATTTCCTTCTTGAGGAGTGCCCAGCCTTCCTGGACTCCTTTGCCCTTCAGAACCTCCTCCCAAGGGACTCTGCCAACCAGTGTCCTGAACAGCTCAAAGTCAGCCCTCCGGAAGTCCAAGACAGCGGTTTTACTGGTCCCCTTCCTGACTTCGCCAAGAATAGAGAACTGAACCATTTCGTGGTCACTCTGCCCAAGACAGCTCCCGACCACCACATCTCCCACCAGTTCATCACTGTTCGTGAACAGAAGGTCTAGCGGGGCACCTCCCCTGGTAGGCTCTCTAACCAGCTGCATCAGGAAGCTATCTTCCACGCTCTCCAGAAACCTCCTGGACTGCTTTCTCTGGGCTGTGTTGTGCTTCCAGGATATGTCTGGGAAGTTGAAGTCCCCCACGAGAACAAGCGCTCACGATTTCGCGGCTTCTGCCAGCTGCCTGTAGAACTCCTCATCAGTCTCCTCATCCTGGTTCGGCGGTCTATAACAGACCCCCACCAGGATGCTTGCCTTGTTGGCCTTCCCTCTGATCCTAACCCACAGGGACTCAACCTTATCATTCCCAGCCTCAAGTTCCTCAACATCTAAACACTCTCTAATATAGAGAGCCACACCACCACCATTTGTGACGAATTGTGACGAATTGTTTCTTAATACATCAGTGACAGGTTAATATTGAAGTTTTTATTATGAACTTACATTCTTAAGTCAAAGTATTAATATATACATTTATGATTTCCGTCATGAACCCATTTTAATTTTCCTAGAAATTAGACTTGGAATGAAGAATATTAAATACATATATATATTCTCCCGGTCATGCCTCTTCAAGACTGATTTATTTATTCAAATCTTTAAAGCCAGACAAAACATTCAAAGGACTATGGAGATATCCAAACAAGACCATGTTTATCCCATGTTTTAATCAGCTATAAAAAGTTATTGATGGCAGAATTCACAATTGTTATTGGGTTCCAGAGTAATACCTAGTGAAAATAACAGGGGCTGTTAGTGTTTTGAAATGACCCCCTCTTACCCAATAGTACTGGGCAGTTTCCAATTTGCTTCTGAATGTTTAGTTTCACCAGAGACTAGATAATTAAGAAAGTGACAATAAGTAAGTGCACATATCTGTGTAGTGTATATAAGAAACTGAAAGAGTTTATGAGTTAAGCAATATAGAATCAGAAAAATATATATATATATATCAAAATGTACGCTTTACATCTATCACAGAAACCTACTGGAGAATGCAAACTCTCTGTATTTGTATTGTTTGAGGTTTATATGTGTCTAAATTCAGGTGGGTTTTATTTAGTTAGTTTTATTTAGTTAGTTTAGTTCTTACCAAGAACCTGTTTCCTGCTTATCTCTTTACTTTGCTTGGATTTGATGGTATTTGTACAATTTGGCTGGTAAAAGACTTCATTTATCCAGTCGCTCACTTTAGTCTGTCGTTTATTCTGTTTTCCATGAACTCATTACAAACCATAACTAACCATGACATCTTTGTGCTGTGGCCAGAGGAGTTGAACAGGTTCCTTTGAAACTAATTGTGATTTTGTTCTTTATTTCGTCTATTCAGCATAGACAAAGTACAAGTGTAGTAATCATGATTTGGAGACATATGGTTAAATTCTAGCTAATAAAACTTTGCCAGTAATTTCCCAGGAAGAAAGAGTTGTAATATCTTTGGCATTTTTAAGTTTACCTCCCTTGTCATATGCAGACTAGCTTTTAGGTAGGGCATACTGATGCATTTAAATACAGTACTCCCACGTTAAAGTTCTGAAAGCCTGAGCTCCTTGTAACATCGTTCAAAATTTGTTGCTGGAAAGAATATTAATGTATAGTTAAATGTACATACTATTTAGTAGATAACATAAATCAGAAAAAGAAGTGAATCCATCACTGGAATTCAGGAACCTTAAAGCAAGCTGAACAAACATCTTGCAATCTAAATTGCTACTGTTGAACTGAAAACAAATTTAAATGATTTCATAAGACCAATGAGGAAGAATTAACTTCTCAATATCAGGCTGCCCAGAGAGATGGTGGTATCTCCTTCTCTGGAGACATTCACAACTCACCTGGATGTGTTCCTGTGTGACCTGATCTAGGTGTTCCTGCTCCAGCAGGGGGATTGGACTAGATGATCTTTCAAGGTCTCTTCCAATCCCTAATATTCTGTGATTCTGCAATTCTGTAATATAACTAATGGCTTATAATATATTTTCTTCAGCAAAGACATTTTATCAAAGGAATTTCACCTGTGCAAATCTTATTTTGACTTATAAACTGTTTTTTGTTGATAAGACCTTTACCTGCAGCTAATACGTATACTTACCTAAATTACATAAGAAATGAATGTCAGGAATTAACTAATTCTTATAGGTTAGAGGATCTTAACAATATATGCATTTTGTACTCCAGTTTTGAAAAAAAAAAAAAAAAAATAAAATAAAGTAAAAATGAAGAGAATGGTCTTCTGTTTTCTTGTGTAGCTAACAAAACAAACAAACAAACAAAAAAACCACCACGGTATGTCTGAAATTGATATAATGTACAGTATAGTAACCCATCATTGACAGTATGTTGCTGAAGACTGAAGAGTGATTCAGTGTCTTATTGGAACTTTACCTTCCAAATAATTCTCAGAGTTTTGATATCTAACTGGATTATACTGATAAGTACAACCTAGTATGGTAATTGTCTGGCAAAAGCTTATTTTATAAGTTTTCTAGTATATTTTGGCCTATGATGTGGAATAAGCAAAAAATAAACGCAGAAAAGTTGTTATAGACTGGATGTTTTTTAACAAAGCAATTGGGAATATCAAAAGATCCTAGAACTATGAGAAAATATATGTCTTAAGACTTAAAGAAAATAGGTTTTGATTTTCTGATTTTAAAGAGGGAGATTTTTTTTTCTTTCTGCCTGTCTTGGTGTCAGAGAGCTCAGGCAGGTAGAGCAAGCTTCTGACATGTTATTTTCCCTGCTCCTAGCAGCCCTATGGATCTGAGGCTTGCTGGTCCTGCATCATGAACTTTATGTTCCTGATTTTGAAATTAGACAACCTGCATATGGAAATCTGTTGGCTCCTTTATCAAGATCATGAATGTCTTTATCAAGATCAACTTACTTCAATTACAGTGTCTGTGACTCAGCCTGCAGCTCTTAAAATATATTGCTGTTTTCCTTTCTACTTCTAAAAAAATGTAGTTACATATTTGAATTCTGTGAAATTTACGTATAAAATTAGCTGGCCGGGATAATTCCACTTATGCAATACAGTCATAAGTCTGTGAACAGACAAGCTAAAAGCAAGAGTCTTAAACAGATGGAGTTTTATAAAAATTAGTGAGCAATTGGTGTGTCTGTAGTTTGCCAGAAGCTACTTGCAAGTAAGAAATTGTGAGATACAAAAGCTGTAATTTCTTTATTTATTTTATTTTATTTTATTTTATTTTATTTTATTTTATTTTATTTTATTTTATTTTATATTTTATATATTTTATTTTTTTTTATTTTATTTTTATTTTATTTTATTTTTATTTTTTTATTTTATTTTATTTTATTTTATTTTATTTTATTTTATTTTAATTTTATTTTATTTTATTTTTTTCCTTAAAGGGAATAAGGGAATAAGATTAAACTCCATCTTCAACAGGAACAAAAGATATCGATCTGACTTTCTCCAACCCCCCCCAAAAAAAAAGATATGTTGAAAAGATATGTTCTTTTCTACTAAGACTGATAATATATTTCTTCCTTTAAAAGTGTCTCTGAGACTAAAAGAAAAGGAAATTCATGAAAATATACACTGAAATTTTGAATTAGTTAAGTTTTGAGTGATATAAAATCTTTTTTACCTTTCTCTGTAGGCTTTGAAAAAGCTTTCTTTTATGACAGGCTGTTACAGTGGAAGTAGACCACTACTAACCTGACACAAAACCTTAATTCACACTTATAATTTTACAGTTCTAACATAATGTCCAAGAATTTTTCTACATTCATTACCTTCCCATTGTTGTAGGGCCTATTATCACTAATATAGGATATGTTTTGGCAATGGTGGAAATTCTGCAGAAGAAAGCTTACTTTTATTAAAAATAATAATAATGAAAAAAGTCCTAGCACACTTTTGATAGGGTGACAGGTACACCTTGAAAAAATGTAGAACATGCAGTAACCAAAAAGCCGTGAACACCAACATTAAGAACACCTTTTGCACTTTCCTGTTTAATTCTCCAAACTAACAAACACATTGAAGACCTGAAGAATAAAAAACAAAGAGCCACCAAAAAGAATGAATTACAGAGCACCAGTGGTGCAAGTATCATCTTGCTGGGTTGCCCAGGGAGTGGCGGTGGAGTCACTGTCCCTGGGGGTATTTAAGGAAAGGTTAGATGTAGTACTTAGGGACATAATTTAGGGGGTAAAATCAGCAGCAGGGGGACGGTTAGACCACATGATCTTGGAGGTCTTTTCCAACCTTAATGGTTCTATGATTCCATGATTTCCAGGACACCATCCACTGGGGAGCAGCGTGTGAAATTCAGGGTGAATTCAAAATGTAATTTATGAACTGATTTTAGTAACTGTTCATAAATGATAGTTTAGACAGTTAAACAAATGCAGCCCATGTCCAGTGTTCTTTTTACTTTTTTTTTTTTTTGTAGGTGTAAAACTACTAGGCAAAGGTGTCATGTTAGTTCTTGTGTTTATTCAGTTACTTTTATGCTCTTCATTTCCACATCACTGAGAAACAGAGAGCAGCATGTCACAATACTGATGACAGTTAACAATGGTAAAGCAGTTAAGTTGTGTCCTGCTGACTCCTTTGAAATACAAGCTGTCCTTGATGTTCATGTCTACTGGTTTGCTACCACTAGAACAGCTGATGATATATGGTAGCTGGCATTGCAGCATCTTAATACATTGAATTGTTTTCCCATGCAGTGGCTGACTCTACAGAGTTTTACTCGTAAACTACTGTGCTGAAGTGACAAGAAACACTATCAGTCATTAAAATCACCTTGCATTTCCTCCTTGCAGTGTGGAAAAACAGCTGTATAAAGCAAATAATTCATACTCAATCAACTAGTTAAACAAAAAAAAAAAAGGCAAAAAAGAAAGCTTATTTTATCTACCTTTTTTTTTTTTATTGGTACTTGCATGAAAAAGCTATAAATTCTTTAAATGTGTATGCGAATATCTTGGACAAATCTCTGTTTAAGTTTATCTTGTACATAAGTCATGCTATTCTGCAAGTGTTCGGTGCTCTTTGTGCTAAATGCAAGTTATGCTACTACCTTTGTAAAAGTTCACAAGCCACAGATTCTTTTCCTGTTGTGTAGATGGAGGAATGTGATTCTTTTAAGGATATATGATAATTAGAGATATCATTGAGATTTTCAGTCACCTTCTTCTAATTATTTTACCATTTTATGCTAGTAGTTGCTGTTGAGGTTCCTGTCTCAGAATAAGGTGAATTTAGGTTCCACTGGTGGATAGAAAACTATGTACTAAAAGATTCTGACGAGAAACATGTAAGCAAAACAAACAAACAATTGTTATATCTGATAAAGTGGGATTGTACAGAAAAAAAAAAAAAAGAAAAAAAAAGTTTAATAATTTGTTGGAAACCAAAGTATTTTCTGTTTTCCACTGCACTTGCTGCATGAACTTTACACAGGTCATTGAAACACTTGAACAGTTGAATGGAAAGGAGAGGTAGAGAAGCTGGGAATGAAGGAGTGAAGCAGCCTGGGGAAAAAAATATCGAATAGTGGTGGTGCTTTTTAGATATCTTCTTTGTTTCTTAACACCTAACTGTATTTTAACTGGCAATAAATTAAATTAATTTTCGATAGGTCAAGTCTATTTTACCCATGATGCTAGGTGATCTCCCTGTCTTTATATCATTTTGTGAGTTTTTTCATGCTATTTTATCTCCTAGTTCTGTTGAGGAGGGAGAGTGAGACAGCACTCATGCAACATGGACTCATGCAACTCTAGCAACATGGGTTGCTAGATCCAGACAGTATTCTTCCAGTAGTTCCAGATCTCAGAAGCAAAAGTACATTAGTAGCACTGGTTATCTTAAAGCTACATTGGTATCTGCATATAACATATCAAGTAATATGAAAAACAAAAGAGTTACAGTCAATGGTTCAATGTCCAAATGGAAACCAGTAATGTGTGGTGTCCATCAAGAACCTACACTGGGACCAATACTGCTAGTATCTTCACCAGTAACATAAATATTTGGATTATGTACGCCCTCAGCAAGTTTGTAGTTGACACCTGTGGTGGTTTCACACCAATGAGCAGCTAAACACCACGCTGTTGTCTCACTCTCTCTCAACAGAAGAGTGGGAGAAAATACTATGGAAAAGAGCTCAAGTGTTGAGATAAGGACAGGGAGATCACTCACTAATTACCAGCATGGGCAAAACAGACTCAAAGTAGGGAGTTTAATATAATTTATTGCATATTAATAACAGACTAGAGCAGTGAGAAACAAAAAGCAAACTAAAAACACCTTCCCCCCATTCACCCTCTTCTACCTCTTCCCCCTGAGTGGTGCAGGGGAACAAGGAATGAGGTTTGTGGTCAGTCCATAACACTTCATCATCTGCTGCTCCTTCATGGTTGCTCTCTTCCAGTGAGCCAGCAAGAAATCCCTCCCATGGGATGCAATCCTTCCCAAACTGGTCCTGTGTGGGCTTCACACAGACTGCAGTTCTTCAAGAACTGCTCCAATATGGGTCCATACAATGGGATCCATTCATCAGGAATGAACTAATCCAGAATGGGTGTCTCATGGGTGGCCACTCCCACCAGATCTTCTCCTCCACCATGGGATTGTCTCCATGGGCTGCAGCTCCATTCTGGAGCCAGCTCCCATGGGGCTCCATACCTGCTCCACCATGGGCTCCTCCATGGGCTGCAACATGGATATCTGCTTCAGTGTGGTACACTATGGGCTGCACTGGGACAGTCTATTCCACCGTGGTACTCTCCACGGGCTGCAGGGGAACTTTTTTTTTTTTTTTAATGTAAACAAAAGAGAAGAGTAAATTATTATTATTATTATTATTTTCAAAAAGTAACAAACAAACAAATGGTGAAAATCTTCAATAAATGATTCTTGAATGCCAAGGTAAATGTTCTGTTGAATTCCTTGGATGATAACATGGATGCTAAGATTTTATATGGACTCAAACATGAGAAATTCATGGAAGAAAATCCATGAAGAGTTATTACAGAAAGCATATCCGACAAGGGAACTTCCTGAACTGAGAGAAGATAAGCATCAAAAGACTATTAAAGTAACATATATGTTTTTCCTGTTCTTATACTGTTCAGGCATCTGCTTTTGGCTGTTAGAGACAGATGGCTGGACTAGACAGATCTTTAGTGTAACCCCAAGTAGATGACCTTACAAATGATGATTCTTTCAAAAAGCACAAGTATTCTTTCAAAAAGCACAAGTAAGCCAGAAAAACTGCCCTTACAGGACTTCTGTTGGGTTCATGAACATATAAGATCTATTCTTTGAAACAAAGACCTTAGAATCAGAGAATCATAGAAATATTTAGGTTGGAAAAGACCTCCAAGATCACCAAGTCCAACCATTAATCTAGCCCTGCCAAATCTACCACTAAACCATGTCCCTAAACACTACTTCTACACGTCTTTTGAATACCTCCAGTTATAGTGGCTGAACTGCTTCCCTGGGCAGTCTGTTCCAATGCCTCACAATATTTTCAGTGAAGAAAAGTTTTCTAATATCCAGCCTAAACCCCTAAACCTATCCTGGTGCAACTTGAGGCCATTCCCTCTTGTCCTATCGCTTGTTGCTTGGGAAAAGAGACTGACCTCACTACCTTCTTTGAGGTAGTTATAGAGAGCAATAAATTCTTCCCTGAGCCTCCTTTTCTCTAGGCTAAATAACCCAGCTCCCTCAGCCACCCCTCCTAAGACTGGTTCTCTAGACCCTTCACCAGCTCTGTTGCCCTTCATAGGACCTTATAGGCTTCCCATAGTCTTGCTAGCATAGGTAGAGACATAAAGAAAAACAAACGGAACATTATGGTTTTTTTGTGTGCTTTTGCCTCTTTTAAAGCTTGATCTAATTCTCAGTGAAACCACAAGGAATCCCCCCATTCATTTTAGTGGACTTTGCAAAAGTCTATTGGTCTTTTCAGTGTCCAGACAAAAATCCATATACAGAATTTAATAGTACAGAGATGCACTTACTTGCAGAAGATGTTAACAGCAGCCTGTACCCACAATATTATCCAAATTCAACAAATGAGTTACACTGAGTATAAGAAATACAGAAGGAATTGCAAAGAACAACAACAAAAAAATCTCTAGTGCTCTTCCCTGATGATGCATGGCAGGCATGGCATGCTACTTACTATAGCCATTTTCTACTTTGAGTTTAGTACTAGATTAGGCCATTAGTAGCTTTCAGTGCTTAAGTGATGTAGCTGTATCTGTGTGTACATTTGTATAGCACTTAGGAGTTATCAGTTCCTAATAAAAACATCTGCATTTCTTGTAAAGGCATAGTATTTATCTTATCCTATAAATGCACTTAGAGTTAGCTGACATAGAAGCACTAAGGTTACCAAAGCCAAAGTACATCATGCACAAATTGAAAACAAGAAACAAAAACAATTAGTTCAAAACATCAGATCAGCTTGTATTTCTCCAGTTTTGAATAACCATCTAGAAGAGAGTTTATGTAACTTTAACAAAATAATATGTTAAATACTGATGCAAAGTTTCATTATGGGCTTTAAAATCTCATTAAAAATATAATGTTTGAACATCATATTTACAAAATAGCAGCCAAATGTGTGGATTGCAAACAAAATATTATAGCTCAATATATCTTGTCATATATTATAAGGTCACTGAGGAACAAAGAATATTTTAAGCAGTTATAATGGATGTTGCTTTTATGTGGGATTTATCTGCATACAGAAGTAAAGTATAATTTGGTATTTTTTTTTAATTTTATTTTTTAAGATACTTGGTCAGGTCTTAAGACATGGGGCTAAAGAAAAGCTGAAGGATTAGCAGTGATTTTCCTAAGAAACATAAATTCATTTTCCTGAATCCATTTGTGCTTTTCTTTTTCTGCTACAGTCTTAAGCCCCGAGTTGAGCTTCTTAAGAAGTTTTTTAAATTAATACTTATTCTACAGTATAGGAATCTCAATTTCCTTATGTTATGCAGTATCAAAACTGACCATAGGAAAAAGTAGAAGGAGGAGAGATATTGCTGTTTATAGGGCAGCCTCATTATGTACTTGAGTATTTTTCATTGAAGTAAAAAAAAATCAGGAGCTGATGCATTCTGCTTTGCACTGACTGAGCTGACAGTACTGCTGGAGTAGTCTACAAGAAGGCAATAGATCTCCTACACAGTGACTGTCTTTTTTCTTCCTATGCTTTTTTTAAGGTAAATTAATATACTTAATGTCATCACCAATATTTATTACTGTTAACATGGCATGCACCAAAATGTACTAGATTTACCCACAATTTCATACATATATATGTTTTATATTAATATATATATATAATTTAAATTTACATAGCTATGTTTAATTTAATGAAATCCTTTGACACAGATTGACTACACCCAGATTTCTAAAAGAACATCCTCTCTTTTGTGCAGTACTATTCGTCTTAACCTTATTCATTTTTACAGGTGCGAATCATTGGATTTCTTAGGTTTCCTTGTGCAAAAACATTCATCTATAGTGATAAAAATAGCATTTATATTGTAGAAGTTAATAGTATTTATTCTTTTAATTATCAATTGTATTACTAATCTTATTTGATTAATGGTGGTTAGGTAACCTTCTGAGACATTTGAGACACTACCTAACTAAACATAGAATAGAATCATAGAATATCTTCAGTTGGAAAAGACCCACAAAAATCATTTAGTCCAACTCCTGGCTCCACACAGGATCACCCAAAAATCAGACCCCATGTCTGAGAACATTGTCCAAACACTTCCAGAACTTCTTCAAGCTTGTTGTGTGACCACTGCCCTGGGGAGCCTGTTCCCAACAGACCAACCACCCTTCACTCAGTGAAGAACCTTTTCATAACATCCAGACTGAATGTCCCCTGTTGCAGCTCCATGCCATTCCTTTGGATCCTGTCACTGTCAGCAGAGAGCAGAGCTCAGTGCCTGCCCTTCTGCTCCCCTCGTGAGGAAACTGTAGGCCATTGTGAGGTCTCCCGTTTCCTGTTCTCTAGGCTGAACAATTCAACTGACTTCAGCCACTCCTCATACATCTTGCCCTCTAGACATCTTTGTAGCCCTCTTTCAGACACTAATAGTTTTATGTCCTTCTTATATTGTGGTGCCCAGAGCAGTGATCTAGGTGAGACTGCAGCAGTGCAGAGTAGAGCAGGACAATCACAGCCCTCAACTGGCTAGCAATGCTGTTTGCTGTTCTTGATGCACCCCAGAATATGGTTGGCCCTTTTGGTTGCCAGGACACATTGATGACTCATAATCAACTTGCCATTGACTAACCCTTACCCACCCCACCCCACCAGCCTGGACCCTTTCAATAAGCGGCTCTCCAGCCTCTTGTCCCCCAGTCTGTATATATATTCAAGGAAAAAGGACATAAGAATTCTCATTATCATTCTTAAACTACCTTTTATTAACTCACAAAAAATTTAGGGAAACTAGATTGTTATTCATGGATTGTTATGTTGAAATCAGTATATTTACTCTGATATAAAGAGAAAAATAATGTATTTTTGGATATGTAATTTTAAGGTGATTCAAAATTTTGAAGGGGAAATGTAAGGTTTAACTGTACAGGGAAGCTTCCAAATAAAAATGGACTCAATCTAAAACACTCAGCAATATCACTGCACCAAGCCTGTCTGCATTTAAGAAACATTTGGACCGTGCACTTAGTCACATGGTCTAAAATTTTGGGTAGACCTGTGTGGTGCCCGGAGTTGGACTTGATGATCCTTATGGGTCCCTTCTAACTCAGGATATTCTATGATTCTATGATTCTATAACAATCCACTTAGTTTCCACAGAAATCTGATGTGCCAAGATCTTTTGAAAAATTGGCTTGGGGGGGTGGGGGGGGGGGGGGGAGAGATGGGGGACACTGGTGTTAGATATTAAAATATTTAAACCTTTAAATAAACATTGACAATAACTCAAAATATCACACAGTCTCACAAATGTCCCCTTGTCATCTGTTGTTGTCTACAGACGAGATACCTATGTGTGCGTGTTTAAATCCAATGAAGGAGAAGCAGAGGAAGAAATTTGTTTGTAAATCTCATTAATTCAGTGATTGGCACAAATACACTTTTATACACATGCCGAAGCAAAACATCGTCCTCTTACATAAGGCCAGAAAGGGTGAGATGATATTTGGTATGCAGAATGCTAAGTTCATTTTCAGTAAGTGAAGTGTATAACATTACTCAAAATTTCTTATGTGGAAAAGATCTACAGTATGCTGACATTACCTTTGTTTTTACTTTGTTCAGTGCACAGACACTGACACATCAACAATCTTATATTCTATCTTTTTGTTATATTCAAAATACTAGCAAAATATTGATCCAAAAATAAGCTTAAACTCTTGCAGAATATAATCTGAAATGGGCAAGTTTTTAATGAGTTAGATAAATGTCAGTACATCAACTGGTGATAAGCCTCCTTGGGACTGTTTGCAGAGCATTTAGCAGAAAAGAGTGACAGTATTAGAGGTGTGAATCCTTGAAAACATTCCCTACAAGAAAAGGAAATGTTAAGTTTTAATTGCCGATATTTTGGTAGAGATGAGATTCTATTTTATTAACTCAGTTTTTATTTACTGCTTTCTTATTTTGTGCTGATTTCAACTGATGCAATTCCAAAACATCTTGACACAATCTTTGTAAGAGAACCTAAACCTCAGCAAAATATTTGCTGCAGTGATACAGAGATAAACATCTTGTGGTCCAGTAAGAATATTTGGTTGACCTATGCAAAAGATATGGACAGGTCTACTCTCAGATCTATTATTTTCCCAAATTGAGGGCACAAGTGAGAATGGATTAAGAAAACTGGAAGATTTATCAACAAAGACTATCTGGACATACCTCTGTTCTGGATTTGGAAAAGAGAACAGTGATAACTGAGAAGAAACACCAAAAGGAACATATATACAGATGAAAAAAATCTTTGAAGAAGGGAAGACTATTCACACTCAGCATTTTAGCTCACTTTGTGGAAGGCTGAAAGGAGATACAGTCCCTGTGGAAGGCTAGAGAGTCTGGCACAAAAAGCTAGGGAAAAAAAAAAAAAAAAAAGAAAAAAGACAAAAAAAGACAATGGAAGCTTAGCAGGTAAAGCCAGACATCTAATGACAAGGTGCAGTAAGGAGGGTGGATGGGACATTTCTCAGCAGAAGATGAAAGGATAAAGCAGCTGCAGTTCACAGGAGCAATAGTATGGGACTGATTGCCAAGGTTTCCCTGGTCGATATACTGGCAGAAGAGGGCTGCAGCTTCAGCTAAAATGTTAGAGGGAACCTGGAGCTGATCTCCTGGCAAGGCTAGCAAGACAGAGAATCCTGGCAACCACATTGTCAGATGGCAACATATCAGGGAACCCAGGAGCAGATGTTTCTGCTGGGAATGGCTGCCATGGCTGTGAAATCAAAAACTCCCAGATGGCTGTGTGAAAACCACGGAAATCATGGTGCATCCTGGTAGTGGTATTTTGAGTGTTGAAAACAGCAGTCTTCTCTGAGCATCTGTGGCTTGCAGCCATAGGGTCATTTACTGTGAATACCATGGAAAGATGGACATGAGCCAAGGTAGCAGCTGCAGTTACATGGGCAGCTGGATCCAAAGTAAAGATCTGACAAGGACAAAGGTTTTGACATATACCGTGATCAGAGAATGGGGTACAAAGTAAGAGGAAAAGATGAGTGATGTTCTTTAGTTTAGCAGCCACTTCATCGCCAGCAGTAACAGCTTGACTGGCTGAACCTAAGGAAACTGCTAAGTTTGCTTACTGTTGTTTTTTTATTAGAAGAAAACTATTCTGAAGGGGTGAAGGGGAAGAGGACGGGGGGGGGGGGGGGGGGGGGGAAGAAGGGGGAAAGATGTTAATACATACCAGGTCACCAGGTCCAATGTGAATGAGCTGTGGCCACTCCATGTGAATGATCTGTGGCCACTACCTAAACATTATTCTACTGAAAGAAGTGTACTGTATTAAGTATTTCCAAATATTTCAAATTTTATATGGAAGAGTACTTGTAGTATATTCCCATAAGAAACCTGAAGTTAACATCAGTGCATGAGACTGAAGGGATAAAGTAATTACAGCAATTACCAAATAAGTGACTGAAAATCTTCCCTCTGAAGTTGATATCTAAAGAGTGAATCAGTTGATTCTTACTTGAAATCTTTTTGTCTCACCTTCTTCCTACTCACCTTCCTTCTCCTAATCATCCCTGTGATTTGGGTTACAAATTACATAATTAAATCTTCTTTCTGGTGCTACTACATAACTGCTTTTATTTTAATCTAGAAGACTACTTTAATCTAGAAATCCCACAGACGGTAATTCTTTAACAAATCTTGGGCAACAGGCTATGCTAGAATAGGCCATGATATAGATAACAAATTTGTCCCCATGGACTTACTATTTCGGTGAATCTTCTTTGCTGTGGAGTAGAAGATTGACAAAGTGAAATAATTTCTTATCCCCTGAACAGAAGTAACAGATGGGGAAATTATATCGGAAATCCTGTTAGGAGAGGAACAGGTTGAAAGTCACAAAGAAACATATGTATTTAGAAGTCAAGCTTTCCACAATAAGCTATAGAGCTTTGGGACTTTGATCTTAGAAACTGAAGTGGAGAGAGAACAGATCTCAGTAGGGAACAGGACACAGTGGGCAATCAGACACACTCACAAGAAGATCTGGAGGTGTGGAATAAACTCAAAGGAAATATTCACAACTGTAGCAAAGAAGATGTTACAAGTTTCAGAAAATATCCTTACGTAGTCATGAACCTGGACTTTATAAAGGATGCAAATTTATTGGAAAAAAATAGGTGTTGGGAATAGTTTACTAAGTACTGGAATTGTACATAATACCTAGGCAACAGGCAGAAAATTAAAAAAGAAAGAGCAATAGATTCAGAACAAGAAGGTCTGTGATCTAGGTTAATCCCTATTCTAACTGCTAGTAATGTAAGGTGGAGCGAAATGGGCAGTAGTCAGTACAAGAAAGATGGTGGCCCTCAAGGTTTGGACATTTGTTTCGATTTCTAGACCCTCATCAGGTACTAATGTTAGGGATAGCAGAAAAAAAAAATGGTTTGGGTGTTAAATCTCATGAGATTTGCTAATGTAGAAGTAAGGGTTATTACTGATATTTATAGCTTTAGAAGAGACAGTCTTCTGCAGGCTTATAGTCCCAGTTGTCTCAGTCTCCTTCAATGTCAGATTGTCCAGTTGCTTAATAATCTTTGTGGCTCTTTCCTGTTCCTGAACTTGCTTCAGTAAATCCATGTCTCTCTTGTTCAAGGGAAGCTCCAACCTGGACCTGAAATCCCAGATGTGTTTCACCAGGACTGAGCAGAGAGGAAGAACCACATCCCTTGACCAGCTGTCAGCGCTCTGCCTAATGCAGTCATTGATCTTCTTTGCCAATGAACATCCTCAGCTTAGTGCTTGCCAGGACCCCCCAGACCTGTCCTGCCAACTTGCTTTCCAGCTGGTCATTCCCCTGTGTGGGTTTATTCCTCCCCAGGGGCACTACTTGGCATTTTCCTTTCAATAAAACATATTGCTGCTTCTCTCTTACAAGTGAAATGCACTAGTCCTTCTGTGACACTGGTCTATCAACCACTCCTTCCCGATTTGCATCTTCTGTCCCATTATCCAAGACTTTAATGAAGATGTTAAACAGCATGAGCCTCTGGGGTTCTGCACTAGAGACTTGTCTCCAGCTGGACCTTGTACCACTCATCACAGCCCTGTGAGCATGGAACTTCTTTCAATTTCAGTCCACCCACTTGTCTGTTTATCTATCCCTTATTTCATTACTTTGCCTATCAGAATGTTACTGGAGCAGTGTCAAAAATCTTACTAAAATCAATGTAAACAGCATCTGCTGCTCTCCGCTCATCCACCAAATCAGTCATCTTATTGTAGACAGCTGTCAGGTTGGTTAGTTCTTGACAGTGTTTAACTAGTATATATACTATCCAGTATGTATGCTAATTCAGCTCACGGAAAGTAGTAATAACAACATGGAAATAGCAACAACAATGACAACAATATTGACAATAATAAAAGCCTGTGGAGACATATACAAAGACTCCACAACAAATAAAAAGCAATCTCATGCTATTAATTCAGTATGAAGTTTATTTTTGAAACTTGTTTATTTGGGAGCCAAAGCCAGTGTCTCACTAAATACCCTGCCACTAATGGGTAGATTTCAATCAATGAATTAGAATGATATTATTAAATTCTTTGGGAACTCAACAATTAAGCCAGTATATGAAGCTTAATAGACCAAATAACTTTATCTAAATCCCATCCATAAATAACATTTTTTTGCAGGATTTCGCTTAAGACTTCCAAAAGATCTTGAATTTCTAGGAAGGTCCCAACGACTCAGTTTTCCCTGCAAATCTGGGTCACCTAACCCACAACATTAAATGAAGGATGTAGAGTGATGGGAAGGGAAGGGAAGGGGGAAGGGAAGGGAAGGGAAGGGAAGGGAAGGGAAGGGAAGGGAAGGGAAGGGAAGGGAAGGGAAGGGAAGGGAAGGGAAGGGAAGGGAAGGGAAGGGAAGGGAAGGGAAGGGAAGGGAAGGGAAGGGAAGGGAAGGGAAGGGAAGGGAAGGGAAGGGAAGGGAAGGGAAGGGAAGGGAAGGGAAAAGGAGAATTCTGTTAAAATTAATTTTGTTAAAATATCAAGAAGTTGTAATATACTTTTAATGCATGTGTTTCACACCATAGAATCATGGAATGGCTCAGGTTGGAAGGAACCTTAAAGATCATCTAACTCCAACCCCTGTGCAATAGGCAGGGATGCCACCCACTAGAAGAAGCTGGCCAGGGCCCCATCCAGCCTGGCCTTGAACACCTCCAGGGGTGGGGTAAATTGTGTTGAAATTAAAATGCTTTTATTTTTCTGTTATATTGTTAAAATCATCTATATTTAGAACTTTGCATAATGTGTTAATTTTGGGATAACAGACTGCAATTTTTTAATTATTTAAAAAGCAGCAATGGATTAGGCCAGGGTTGTTCATCTCCTGGACTCTAGCAAAACCTGGAATAAAGCCAATCAAGTGGACATAATGTTTACAAATTGTGACAGTTCTCACTACATTTAACTTATTTTTTGACATTTATTTTAATGTAACAGATAGCAAAGGAGACTTAACTATGGTTTTTGTAACAGCTTTTCAATTATTTCAGACTTCTTGTGCTTGGATAAGAGTTTATTCCAGACCAGTCCAGCTTCTTTTTGCTTGATCCTGCAGCAAAGTCATAATAATCCTATTGGTAACATTACAAGCTGTTGCCATGGAAATTAATGTATTATCTCAGAAAAATGACAGATGGGTTGAAGAGGGAACAAGCCCATACTTAGACACTGATCCTTACATGACTAGCTAATCCCTAAACGGATGTCACTTAGGGACTGGCTAATTTCAAAGACTTTAGCGAAGCCATTTGGGTAACCAGAGCTGCAGAGGACAGAGAATACATTAATAATTTTGTTTAGAAAGAGTTAAATTCTGTCTGCTTCTTTTCCACTTGTGGCCTACATTGCTTGTCTCTCTACCCGTTCCAGACAATCTGTAGTAGTAGGTCAGGAAAAATCATAAGGTAGCAACAGTTCAGAAGTACCATGTCTGCAGTTTAATGACAGCTTCCCCTCACCCCCACCCTATGACAATTATGTCATTAAAGACAAAAGGGATTCCAGGCCAATGTAGCAGCAATAAAGTGGCTATCATTTACCAATACATTGCAGATTAAAAAAAAAAAAAAAAAAAAAAAACAAAGTCGATGTGTTTTACTTTGCCTTTACATAGAGGGATACTTTGCATGTGGTTTTAGGTTTTAATTGTAGAGGTGCATAATTTCTCCTAAATTTAGGCAAAAACATTAAGGCTTTTTACTCATGGAAATTTAGATCAGGCTAGACTTTGGAGAAGGCAGCATATAGCAAGTAGAATCTGATCAAAAATGTAAAGGAGGAGTGTGGAATAGAAATTCCTCCAGGATACAAATGCCAGCAGGGAAACAGAGAAGGAAAGTAGAACGAAAACTACACTATGGTGGACTTTAAAAGAAGGAAAGGAAGCACGGTGGTATGGAAATCATGTTTAAGATGGACAAACAATTACTGATTTTC
>NC_089874.1:78965000-79102500 GCF_040182565.1 Anser cygnoides
GGAAAAATTAACTCTGTCCTAACTGGAACCAGGACAGGAGTATAATGAGACAATGACATTCATTGTTACAGAAAGTGAATACCAGCAGTTCAAAAGTGATGACACAAGTTCATTGAAGAAATGTCTGCCTAGGTGTACTAAGCATGGTGCTGTGGATGCAGCATCAGGAGCAGGAAGTCTCAGAAACACCATCAGCCAGATAATGGGGTCAGTGGGAATGTCTTTGCTGCTTTCTAATCATCTGCCATAGGCCACAAAGAGACACAAGAGACCTTTACCCTGGCCTAGTATGATTATCTATACACAAGGGATAAGCTGTGTAAAGGGTTAGCTAGTGTGGCGTAAAGGGCCTTATCTCAAATACACGGAATTCTGCAGCAGGGGTCTGCTGGCATCAGAACCAGTGGCTGCAGCCAGAACCGATCCCTTCCTCTCCACCCCTGCATTGCCATCCCCTGTCCAGAGGCACAGGAAGAACAGAAGCCCTGTGCATCATTAAGTTGCACTGAAGATTTTGAAGCATGGCTTAAGAGGCTTATGGACCTTCCAAAGATCATTTATGCTGATACGAATAATAGAGCAAGAATGCTTGCCAGCTTGCCAGCACACATGGAATGTAATATCAAGGGGTGTGACCTTCACAAGTCAGGATGCCAAAACAGCACACTTCCTAAGCATTATGCTTTTTCAGCAGCTGCAAAGAGAGGATAAATTAAAGCAGACTTCAGTATTTAAAGTTTAACAGTGTGGGACAGATTATTTTCTCTGTCTGATCATATTCCAGCTGGCTTTCTGACATTCTTCAGTTGTAGTCTTTGTGCCTACTTCATCTGATGTCTTTACTTTGCAGGTGTATCAGACAGACATTATGCATGTTTGGTTCAAACAGGCTGAGGAACACAGCTTCACAAGCCTTTGATCCTGTTCTTAGGTATACTGTAACAAGCATCTACAACTACCATGGGAAAAATGATATCTCATTTTGAAAGGGAAGCTGTTTGTTTTCTTTTACTTCTATCTTCTTTAAGTGTCTTTAAAAGATATCTTACCATAATATCTGAGTGCCAATAAGTACAAATTAATTTTCACTTTTGAATTTTTTTTTAAAACTTTTTCATTACAAAGACCAATGTGAAGAGCTCATCCACTTTTAAATGTGTTTTGTAAGGGTCTATTCTGAAACCTGAGGAAAGGAAATGGAAACTCTACTAACTTCACTGTCTTACAAATTAGCCCTTACGGGAAGTTAGACTAATAATTATATGTAGTATGTAAGAGGAGCTGTTAAGGCTCCTGTTGCATAACAACAAGTAGGAATATATAACCTTTCAAACAACAACAACAAAAACAGTATCTTTATGAAAAATGAAATAAGTGATATCCTGTCTGTACAGAATTCCCATATATCACACAGCATGTCCAGAGAGATTTTCCCTGTCTAAATAATATAAATACAAGATTTTAGCCTAAATGGCAACGGTTTAAGAGTAACTTACTCTATTTAATTGCCATACTTAGTTTCTCAGTGAATAAATTGATTATTTCAACAGACTGACTAGTTACTTTTTGCTTTATTAATTGGGATAAGAAAAATATGTCAGTCTTTGAAACAGGATGATCACAAAATGTGAAGAACACAACAAGGAAACAACAACAACAAAAATCCAAATAGTACCTATGTACTAGCAAACAACAGTGCTCACAAGCATTATATTCCTAAACTTAAATTTTATAAAACTGTATGTAGCATATATAAAAAGTTTGGTAAAGCTGTTGGCATTTTTGGTCCCAGATAAAACAATCTTAAAGCAAGCTCAAATTAGGAAATTTTAGGACCTAAATGATGGAGGAGGTGTTTTTTTGTTTGTTTTGTTTTGTTTTGTTTGTTTGTTTTTCAGGGATATTTATTTATTTTTTTAAATTACACGTTATTCACATACCTAAAGTTTTATCAACAAACTTGAAAACTATATGCTTCCTTCTGCAGCAAAAACAGATTCCTGGAATTTGCTAAGACTAGAAGTATTATAGGTTTAAGATAAACATAAATTATAACATATTTTAGAAAGATAAATCAGTTTTCCTCTCTACATGTTCTCAGTTTTGAAAACATCAGAACATTAATCTCTTTTTATGAGACGGAGCATTGCTAAGCACTGTGCATACCTTGGAGCAAAGGCAATATCTTACATTGTTACTTACACTACCAAATTCAGTTCTCCTCCATGAATGTGAAAGTAATTGGAGAGTTCACATTGGAGAGATCACCATAAATGACTCAGCAAGCCAAAACTATTTACTTCTTGTTAATAAAGTTATCTTCTCACATAACAGTTTATAGAAGTTCTGTGAGTCATAGCTGTAACTACATCCCCCTACAAAGATCCTATTTCCATGCATGCAGTATCATGCCAAAAAAAAAAAAAAGTCAGGGAGACAGAAAAAAGGAAATATATGCAAACAAAATTTCAGAAATGAAACTGCAGAATTCTTGATGCAGCAGATTATTTTTGATTTATAAAAATATTATAAATAATTTATTTTATTAGATAATTTATATTATAATTTTATCATAAATATTAGATATATCGTATAAAATTCTATAATATATATTTAATATTTATAAAAAATAATTTGATAATATTTACTTCTCACCAGCTGTGGATTCAAACAGCCTTCATCAGGCAAAGTGTTAAAAGGGATTTTGAAATATCTCTTGTTTTGGAAATGTGTGCATATCTGCAAGTACTATGGACCCATTTAATTTAATCGAGTATTGTAACTGCAAAAACTAATAAGGGTGTTATAGCAGAATCATACTATTCTGCTATTCCTATCTATAATAATATTAAATCTTCACTCAGAAATGAAGTTTACTTACTCTAGTTAGATATAATCTTTGTTCTCATCCAAATTTTTAAATATTTATGCATTCTTTTCCCCAGGCAAGCAAGCTATTTATGAGCTGGAAATGAATATTACACACCATTCTATATATTTCTTGTAAAGATAATTCCTCACTTATCTTGACTTAGTGAAGTTGCTTAATACCATTAAACAATTAAACCTAAAGTTTTTTGGCCTACGTGAATATAAAACAAGGGTAGGTCAAAAAACTTATATAATTAATCGGAAGTGGATTAGTCAGTAAACATTTCTTTTTTCTAAAATGATATCAGCAATCTAAAAAAAAAAAAGTAGCTTCATTAGTTATGTAATGTAAATGTAATGTAAAAGATTTCTTCAGAAGTTTTTATTCAAATTATTACATATTACCACACTACTATTGATTTTGTAAAGTCTGTTATTATTATACCAACTAATTTTCTCAGGAAATGTTCTGAAAAGTGGAAGCTATACCATTAACAGAATTATTTATATAGAAAGGTAAAACAAAGATCAATTATAGTATTTCAGTCTAGTCAGACTTGCTTGTAACACTGTATTCCTGAGATTTTCTCATTATTGCAATTGTGCATTGCATCGTTTTCACACACACCAGAACTGTATATTATTATTATTATTATTTTATCTCTCTTATGGAAAATATTTAACATTTTATTTTTAAGTAATATCCATCATAAAACCTTCCTTCCCTATTTAACTTAAGTTTTCAGTTTTGCTATTCAGCATCTCACAAATCTATTTTAGACTTCTATGGCATGCTTTCATTTCATATGAAAATTGTATGCAAAAAAGTGTAAACCATTTTACACTGTAAAAAACACAAACCAAATCAAACAAACAAAAAAGCACCTTGGTTTAGAGATACATCCTTCTGATTATACCCAAGATACTTAAAATACAAAAATACAAGGCCAGGAATTACAAAATTCACAGTTACTGTTTCTCTTTTAAGCACATAGTAGGTTTGAATAGAGAACTATCCCTTTTCTCATGATGTTAAAAAGCATAAGTCTCATTGACCTTCACTGAAAGAGACTCAAGTTTTGCAGCATTAATATCCATTTTCTTTCATTTACACTGTGAGTTTAGTACCATCATCCACCAACTGAAGTTCAGATGTAATACTGTCCCATTTTAACATCTGGGCCAATGCGATACATATAAGAATAAAAACGAAATCCACTGATTTCAATGCTCTTATAAAGCTAGTGACTCTATATAAACCTAGTAGACAAATTTATGAAAACAAGCCCTTCTCAGGTCTCACACAAAATTGACAAGTATCAGGAAATCTACCCCTCACTTACACAAAATTGAGAAGTATCAGGAAATCCTGATTAGTTTTTGTATTAGGTGGGAATATATTGAAAGGTTGCCTGTAAAGACAAGTAATCATTACTATTTTGTCTCTCTGGGTTGAGTGATCAATTCCTATACAAGTTAAAAAAAAAAAAAAAAAAAAAACAAACACAGCAGATACCTACAGACAAAATGAAACAGACATGCTAAGTTTGTGCTGAAAAAGATGTGTTAAAAAGAAAGCCTGGTTGATAGTCAAAAATTTTACCTATATAGTCAAGGTATCACTCATGTCATTTTATTTTTTTATACTGTCTACTTTACTAAAGCAGGTGTTGGAAGCTATATTTGGAAAAGGACTTACTTGTTGGTAGGAGCAGTCAAATAGGAGCATTAAAACTAGACTCCAAGTGAAGTTCTGCAAATTTCAGATGAAAGAAAGAGGGCTAAACATCCTTTTACCTTTTTATTTACCTCATTCACTTTCCACAGTGAAACTTGCTTTGCTGTATGATTGTGCTCAATTTCAAAGAAGCGACATAAACGTTGCTCAGAAAGACATGAGATGTGCAGATGTTATAAATTATCATGATGTTACTTAAAGTTGTTTGTTTGTTTGTTTGTTTCATTTTCATTCTCCAACTCTGTTTATTGTTTTAAAGAAATAACTTTCAACAAAATCCTCTCCTTTCATCCACCATGACTCCAGTCACTAAAGATACATCTGTGCAAACTATAAAAATGACAAAAAAGAGATTCATTAAACTACTGCCCCACACTAAGCAATATAAAGTTAAATGGAAACTGACTCACTGCAACATTTATCTTTCTTCTTATGAAGCTACTGTAGAACAAAGTTGGACATTAAAAAAAGGGATACCTATAGTAAGATGTATAAGGGTTCTTTACAAGCTGTAAAAATTATTCTTAATAGGGGACTGAATTTCAGTATATTTGGAAACCTGTGCTAGGAACCTGCCAACATTGTTTGTTCTTGCTGAAACCAAAGACTTCATCCTTGAGTGCTTACAATTCCCTTTTGTGCTACCGCAGTGGAAAAAAAGACTTTTATCTTGCCTTAAGGCAGTAGCCATCATAAGGGAATCCTCTGAGAACGTATAGCTGCCTTACCCAGCAGGTCAAAGGACAGAGAGGCCAAGAGGATTTAACTGTAAGCACCTGACATAAAATCCTCCTTTTCCCATCACTAACATCACCTAACCCTTTTCCCTGTGCCACTTTGAGCCAACTGTGTGGAAAGGGAGCACTTAGAGAGGAATACACATTTTTGCCTCTAGTGATTTCAGTTTTACGTCCTTTTGAATTATTTGTACTGGTCAAGATGTTAATTTCACAAGTTAGTTCTGATTTGCACCAGTGTATGACATTTTCCAGAACAGGATTACAGTTTTTATAATTTTATTTTTTAATCTTAATGCTGTTCAGGATCCATTTTCTTCTTTATTGCTTCTCATTTACAATAGTATCCTTTTCTCCACCTAAACTTTTTAGTAGTTTCTCTTCACCTCCTTTCAGTCATTTCTTGCCTTTAACTGCTATCTAGTCTTACCACTCCCTTGCTTCAGACACTAAGAAAAGGATAAATTTCCATGTAATTTACTGACGATTAAAACTAGGAAAAAAAAATAAGAAATGCCCTATAACATATTTTGGCTTCAGTGCAAAATGACATCGAAACAGTATTCAAAGCCTGTTTTGATAGTGTTTGAACACAATTGAAACAATTCAGCAAGTACTTATATCAGAAATGAGTAAACTAGTTCAGGGATAGGAAGCAAGCTCTAGTCACCTCAGGAAGCTTTTAGTCAAACTAGAAGCAAACAAAATATATTATGGCATTTCATTTTTGTAAAGCTTTGTTTTGATAAATAGAAAAGTGAAACAATAAATCTGCTAAGTAAAAGACAAAATACTATTTGTACATAGGTACAGAAGCAGAAATAATGGTGAAAGTTAGGGTACAATTGGATGAGTTTGCTGCTGCTTTTCCAAATTAATCATGAGAATAAAAGGAATAACTGGCCAAACTTTCCTCATGTATTAGAACAGAAGCTTTTATTTTTGGAGGGGAGTTGATCTGTCTTGTGTTTCCTTGGAAGACATGAGCAATTTCTCATGAGAGAGTGACTATAAGAGCATGCAAACCAGGAAACTGAATATTGCTGTAATATGTACATGAACATACATTTAGAAATACTAGCAGGCTAATTAATCTTTTGGATAAAAAATTCCATTGATAAAAGTTAGGGAGGATTCCCTGTTTACAACTTTAACTTTCTAAAAGGTATTTTTATATATATATATATGTGGGGTTTTTTTGGGCTACTGTGCAGTGATAACTCTGCCAAGAATAATGGTGATGAATGATGTTGCATCCTGGTAGTTCAAAACCAGAAGTTACAACATAGCTTGGAGACTTTTTAACATCTGCAAGCCCTGACTTCCCTAAAAAATGATTCATGATGAAAAAAAATCTGTTCCTCTAAACAGTCACTATTCTCGGGAGCTGTTTTCTCAATTCTTTTCCATGTCTGTTGTGTTTTTATAGAGCAATTTCAACCACTCCTCGAGGGTTCTCAAGAGGTGCTTATTTTAAGCTGTTCCATTAAGATAGCTATGATTATGACTAGGCCTTGCCTTACACCATTCTCAAATCAAACTGAAGGCTATCATTTTAGTAATGCTAGTATGACATTTGTAGATATTAATGTAATTGGAAAAGTGATACACAGAGAGAGACATACTAAATGGGAGAATGCACCTGCAACCTATTTTCTGAAATAAGAAAACAACAACAACAAAAAAAGACTTCAGATATATCCATTTCTCAATCACAAAACACTGCACTGTCCATTAAGGACAAAAACATTCAGTTTTTCTCTGTTAATATTTTGAGAGTGACCACTTTCAAACAGTATATAGGTTAATTGCTGATTGATGCAAATCTGATATTTATCAGCTGAAGTCCATGAAATCTCATTGAAAAACCTCTTACGTTAATTCCAAAGAGTAATGTAGGATTTTGTTGCCCTCTCCTCATTGTCACATACCTTGTGTTTTATGCATGTGCCCTTTGAGTGAGAAATCTCAATGCAGTTAACTATTCTGCCAGGGTTTTAACAGAATTTCTTTTTTTCCAAGCTTCCCAGCCACCCTCATCACATAGTACCTACTAAAAACACCTTGAAAATAGTGTCAACAGAAAGATAGGTCACATGTGAAGAATGTGATTACACAAGTTCATGTTAAGGTGAGTATACCCTGCGACAGTGACAGAAAAGTAGCTCTATTAACATAATTTCTGTCCAGGTGCTATCTTAAACACATTGGTCCTGGGATAATAAATGTCACTTAAACATTTCTCAGGAATTAAAAAAAGAGAGGAAAACATTCCCCAGAAGGCCAACAAAGTGCAATATTCAAGCAAGAAAAATGCAACAAGAGATGATCCACTGTACAGATATTCAGGAGTTGACAGCAATCCAATTGTTTTTTATAATACTGATATGAAAAAACAAAACAAAACAAAACAAAACAAAAACAGTTGTATGCAGTCAGATCAATGACCATTAATCACAGAAGGGAAGAATATAAAGGTGGGGCAGCTCTGTTAGATCAGGCATGCTGTCTTCTGCCCACACAGACTATCTGAAGAATGTTCTCCAATTCACTTCATAACCTATAGTATATAGCTCTACTGACACAAACTCCACTACTTTAGCTTTTACAGTACAAAATTAAATTCATTCTGTTATTAGCTTTCTGTAAAATCTGTCCTCATCTAGTTATCTTCTGTAAATTTAGTGACCTGGTATTAATCTATCCAGGAGACAGTGGCAACAGATGCATTTTTAATTTTATTTTTTTATCTGACTTTGAATGCATTGACTTTCAGTTCTGTGCTAAGTGCAAAAAATAACATCCATTTTCATCATCCAGTGGACTGTGGTGAACCTGCCAGGCAATGAGCTTTGCAAAGCTGCATGAGATATTGGCTGTAGGTGATAATAGCTGCAGGAGATGGCACCAGTGTGCACAATGCTCTTCCTTTAACCCAACGGTGCTGGTCCCAGAATACACCAGGCCTTACCTCCTAGCTGTGTATTAGGGCAAAACCTGAACAGGAGCTGACTGACTAGCTACTCTCCACCTACTGGTGTAGACCAAATGCCTACTAAAGCCATAGACTAGATGAATGGTGTTATCATTACCCTTCTTGCCTTGATCGGTGTGAGGGCAGGGGAAAGATTTGAGGACTTTCACTTAATTTTAGCCCCTCTGTTTTTTTCTCAAGTAATGATCCATGACTGATGTTTTCAACACAGTGAGATAAGCAATAAAAAGCTTATAGCTTTATAGCAAACTAATAGCAAAATTAATAAAATACAGAAGAAGAGAACAACGACCATAAGATACAACATAAGATGCTATATGCCAGTTGCATATGGCGCATGTCCCATAAAAACATATTTATGTTTTCCAGCCATTTTTTCGATTTCTACAGCAATCCTGACAACCAAGCTAGTATCATTTGAAAGTAATAGTCACCTGTTTTGATAAATAAGAGTTTTTTCATATTCAAGGATTAAAGAAATCTTCCACATCTTCAATTTCAGAATATGCTGTGTCCCATGATCGTCCTAGAGGTGCAGTATAAATTTGAGTCTTGTACAAGCCTCATTGTGAGGTTACCTTTCTGTTTAGCTTTGTGATTTTGTTAGATTCTTTTCTTTAGAAAGGCTAACATAACTAAAAAATACATATACTAAGGAGCATATACAGCTGACAACTCGATATACAGGTGAGGCTCATTCTTCTTTCCTTCAAGAACTGACTTGAATCTAGGTTAGAAAACATTGACTAGTCAGAGAATTTAAGCTATTTGTGTCTCTGAAGAAGAAAACTTGTAGGCACCACATAAAGATCAGAGGTGCTAATGCAATCATAAATGAACCAGACCTTCAGGATGTACCTCCTCAGCAAATAACAGTGACAGCAGGAGACTAGGATCTTTCCTCCTAGACTCCTTAATCAGGTCTTAGAAGATACAGATGACAAAAACATGTGACAAGTTCAGAAAGTGCAGCCAAAAACTGCATATGGTACAGCTGTTATATACCCTAATTTAATTTTCCCTAAACCATCAAATACCCAAATTTTGAAATGTACTCCTAAATACAAAATCAGTCTTCCTATCAGTTCGCAAATCAAATATTTCTGAACACGAATCTTACAAAAATATTTAAATCCTAGAAAACTAGAAATACAGAAAGTGTACATGCACTGCTGTGAGTTGCATTCAATTCTTACTTGCTTCAGTTAAAGCAGTGTGGTGGTTTTACTCAACTGGGTAGCTAAGCTCCACCACAACCAGTCTCTCACTCCCCCTCCTCAAAGGGAAAGGGAGAGAAAATATGATGGAAAGGGCTCAAGGGTTGAGATAAGGACAAGGAGATCTCTCAACAAGTACTGTCACAAGCAAAACAGATTCATCATAGGGAGATTCATGTAATTTATTACCTATTACTAACAAGCTAGAGAAGTGAGAAACTCAAAAGCAAACTAAAAACACCTTCCTTCCCATACACCCTCTTCCTAGGACTAGAGATGTGATTGTCCCTCTGTACTCAGCTCTGGTGAGGCTGCACCTCAAATACTGTTCTCGGTTTTAGGCCCCTCACTACAAGAAGGATATTGCTGGAGTGTGTCCAAAGAAGTGTAACGAAGCTGGTGAAGGGTCTAGAGAACAAGTCTTGTGAGGAGGGGCTGAGGGAGCTGGGGTTGTTTAACCCAGAGAAAAGGAGACTCAAGGAGAGACCTTATTGCACTCTTCAATTAGTTTAAAGGAGTAGTGTGGTGAGGTGTGGTGAGGTGTCTTCTACCAAGCACCAAGTGATAAGACTGGAGGAAATGGCC
This sequence comes from Anser cygnoides, assembly GCF_040182565.1. Lineage (NCBI taxonomy): Eukaryota > Metazoa > Chordata > Aves > Anseriformes > Anatidae > Anser > Anser cygnoides. The sequence continues at coordinate 78,975,144 of NC_089874.1, forward strand.
CTAAGTTGCACTAGGGGAGGTTTAACTTTGATATTAGGAAAAAATTATTCACTGAAAGTGTTGTAAAGTATTGGAACAGGCTGCCCAGGGAGGTAGTTGAGTCACCATCCCTTGAGGTCTCCGAACAACTTGTAGATGTAGAATTTAGTAACATCATTTAATGCTGGACTTGGCAGTGCTAAGTTAAAGGTTGGAGTAGATGATCTAAGAGGTCTTTTCCAACCTAAATGATTCTATGATTCTAAGTTCAAACATAAACCTGACATATCAAATTCTGTCACTAACCCATGTCTGTCAGTGCCTTGTCTACACACCTCTTCAGAACCTCCAGGGAATCATATGGTTTATATCTACATGGTATTTTGCAGGAGTATATACGGTCCATCTGACCATGTTTCGAGATTTTGCTACTGGAAGATAAGGGATATAATTTCAATGCATTACTATGGATATACAGGTTTTGGTGCCTTCAGAGCCTTGCAAACTTCACATACTTCTGGTTGCAAAATATATGCAGACATACACATAAAACAATAAATTTCGTACTGTTTCTGTATATTTAGAAGTTACTAGTTACTATCTCACATCTTTGATCACCCTTCTTTCCTTACTTTCAGTCTTTTCATTTTTTATTTATTTATTTATTTATTTATTTATTTTCTGAAACAATCTGTTGTAACACCAAGACTTAACTCCTAAAGACAAGGGTCAGTTCAGAGACCATCAGATTTATGTGAGATTTTCTCCATGTGCATCATTTTGCATTTAACCTACTCTGAGTTTTATCTTTCACATGATTATGCAGTTACTCCTTCCATAATCCTTCACAGCGGGATCTCCTTCTTACTGTATAGAATTATCAATGAACTCTATCACCTACTATTCAGAACAATTTTCAGATTACTTATACTCTATTGAACATCTTTTGTCTAAACAGAGATTTTTATCTAGTTTGATTTTTTTTTCACACTTTGCCTCTGATTCTAATCTTTTAGTCAATTACTGATCCACACAAGTTAATTGTTTTTCTTTCTCCTTAATGTAATTCCTGCATAATTTCCTTAAGAAATTTTGGTAAACAAACCTTGTGTGTATTCTACCAAGATCACATTTATCTGCATGTCTTCAAAAAATTAAAAGCAAACAAACATGCAAACAACAACAACAAAAACAAAAACCTAAGGCATTACTTTTTTTACGTATGTTCTGTTAAGTCTTCCCCAATATTTCATACTAGCTTGTGTTCACTAATGACATTCATTATTGCAGTGTACGATTAATTTCCCATATATATTTGTAAGATTTACTTAATAGTAGTTTCCTAGAATTCTCCTTTATCCTTTCTTTAGAACAAGGTATTTTGACACATTTTAATCCATAGAGCAAAGGCTGCTCTACATGTGAAATTTCATGGCATAATTAGCAGTTTGTCTATTTAATCTAAATTTCCATTAAAATTATTGGGTAAATATAACCTGCTTGGCTATTTGTAACTAATCATTTTTGTCATTTTTGTCTATTTGTTTCATAATCTATTATGTAAACACATCATTTCAGCACAACCTTTGAAGACTCCCATAATGAAGGATTTTGTGATGAAGAAGGACGGGAAGGGGAGGGAAGGGGATGGAAGGAGAAGAAAGGGGAGGGGTGGGGAGGGGCGGGGAGGGGCAGGGAGGGGAGGGGAGAGGAGGGGAGGGGAGGGGAGGAAAATTTTCCTTAATTCATCTAAATGTTTCTTATATCATTTACTACATTAATCATCCACCAAGATTAGGAACACTTCAGGTAATTTCTTGGTCCTGAAATTTAATAGTAGTTTTATAGCTTCTAATATGAAGTTTTAAAATAATTTCTATGCAGACTGAAAGAATAATTTCTTCTCTCAGCTCCTCCTTTTTAACAAACAACTTCATTTTTTCATGTAGTTAGTTCTTTTAAAGATAGACAGAAGTACATTGGATTTGGGATGCTTTATTGCTCCAGATTTACTTAAAGTAATGAAGTGTCTCTTTGTAGCATTGAGAATCACCTCCTGGAAACTATAAAGAACCAAGTCAAGGATAGCTTCTCCTGTCATGAACTCCCTAACCAGCTGCTACATCGTGCTGTCACAGATTGTATCTTAAAATGTCATCTTGGCATCACACCCTGGTGTGATATTTGCCAGCCCTACAGAATAATATTTAAAGTTTGCTATTACTATCACATTTCCTGCTTTCATGACCTTTTTGATCCCCTTCATTGTGTTGCAGACAGTGTCACCTTCTTGGATAGAAAGCTGTTGATATAAACCCAGCACTGTAACAATTCTCCTTCATATGTATTCTTCTTATATATGGATTTCATGCTATTCATTCACAGCTTGAGTTCACTAAACTGATTCATTTCAAAGCTTTCTTTAATGTAGAGGACAGCTCCATCACTGGTATAACCTAATCCACTTTTTCTGCATACTTTGTGTCCTGATTTTTAATAGTTAACCAGTGAACTTTCTACCAAGCTACCAATATGTCTGTAACTGTTCTTCTATAATGGTCAAGTTCTAAACTATGCTTATTATTCCAAACTATGCAGGGCAACATAATATACTGTTCAGCAAGATAAAGCAAATAGTGTAAAATTAAAACATAGATCAGGAACTGGTTTTTAAATATAGACCGTGTCAGTTTAGGATACTGATTCCGCTAATTTTTGTATATATATATATATGTATTTGGTTTTTAATGTCATGACATTTTCATATGAGTCACATTATGACAATGTTTGCCACCCATGTACTTTAAATAGTATGTCTCTGTTCCCTCATGACCAAGAGATATGTAGATTTCAACATATTAGAAAAGATGACTAGAATTTTCTCATGCACATCCAAACATTGGTCTTGGTAAATGTATTCTGAAGGATCATTTAATGAAGTACAATGCTACTAAGAATGTGATAAACCAGAAATACAACCCTATGAAGGCTAATTCATTAACTAGCACCCAAAGTCACAAGCCTTCAAATTCACCTCAAATATACTATTGTCTTTATTGTTTAAACAGCACATGGATATGAAATAGCATTGTTAAATTTCAAACTGTTTTTCTGCATTACTGTATGTACACATTTCCACAATCTGCAATGACGCTGGTACACACTAATTATCTAATTAACCAGGACACAGACTCCAATTGTAATTTCTACCTTCACTCTAAGTGTATAATTATTTTTTTAGGACATGAATTTGGCTTTACACGTTTGACCCCAGTGTTAAAGGTCTTAAACTAATTATTTTTTCTTGCTAATTATTCAATATGAGATGAGTTTAACCTTCATTAATGGCTTAAATTCTTGTATCAGCTAGTGTTTGCTTATTGAATGAGAGAAGAGAAGGTTTAACACAGACTATGTGATCTCTGTAAAGTTACGCTGGACTTCTGTTGGGAGTTTCCTCTACTTCAGTTGCAATTGGCACACAGAAACATCTGGTTAAGATGTGACAATCCTTTTTGAAAAGGTTAATTAAATCACCTGGAGTTACAATCTGAAACCCAAGTAAGCCTTCTATTGCACTGCTCATCAGCCTACTTTCCATAAGGATAAGCAATAAGCCACTTGAGTCACCCAAGTTCTTTAACACCTTCCCATGGGTTTCAGTCATGCCTTAAGGACAAACTTCACTGAGTATTTATCAAAGAATTAAAAAGCAAATTTCCCACACACAACGAACTGTGATGGAGTTGATGGAGTTTCAGCCACATTTGGCTTGGAGCTGATATATGTACACAGCACAGTGCAGCAATGCTAACTCAGGTTTGAAAGGCTCACACTAGAGTTTACTACTACCTCAGATGTAGCACTACAATAATATGACTTCCAGTCTGTCATGGATTAACCTTGGTAGGCAGCTAAGTACCACGCAGGTGCTCACTCACTCCCCCTCAAAGTAAGGTAGGGCAGAGAGACAAAAGGACGAAATTTCATGGGACAAAGTAAGACAGCATTGTGAGTGAAGTAAAGAATTGGGAAGGGGGATTAGGGGGGAGTGACGCAAAAATCACTTACCACCAGAGGACTGAGAGGCCCATTCAGTTTCCAAGCAAGAGCTATTTTGGAAAAACTCAACTCCTTTATCTCCTACCCTCAGGTTCATTGCTAACCAGGGCATCATATCGTATGGAATATTTTTGTGGTCAAATGGGATCAGCTGTCTTGGCTGTGTCTCCTCCTGACCTCTTGCCCATCTGCACCTACTTGCTGGAGAGACGGAGAAACAGAGAAGGCCTTGATGCTGTGTTAGTCTGGTTCAACAATAACCAAAGCATTGGTATGTGAGCAGAACTGTTCCAGTCTTGTCTAAAACATAGCACCATACAAGCTGCTATTCAAAAACAAACAAACAAAAAAAACAAACCAAAACAAAACAAAAAAAACACTTCATCCCTGCCAGACCTCGTACACAGTACAAGGTCTGTTTCAAACAGACCTTTCTGTCAAATCTGTCATAGCACTAGAGGACATAAATATGCATTAAACTGCTCTCATTAATTTGTAGTACTTGCACTACACTCTGAGTCATCAAAACTCTCAGCAATAAACATAAATGTACATCTCATTATCAAAGCACAGTAGCTAAGTTAAACTTGGAACAGAAGGTTGATAAGCAAGTTCCCAACTTTTGTGTCTGCTACCAGAATTAAATTCTGTGAAAACACCTTTGCTGAGGTTCACTTCTTTTTTTCTTCTAAAGACTATTTGAATGCCTTTAGGTACACAAAATATATTAGGATATTGGGAATTATGATAAATCTGGAATTTAAATCCTTCATATAGGGAAAAAAAATCGACAAGCTTTTTAAATTCAAAATTGAAAATGACCTTTAGTTTTAAGTAATGATCCACTTTGACATCTATTAACCTGTTTGAAAAAGCAATAAATTGCCTAAGCACAAAAAGTTATTTGTGCCACAGTCTTACAAAGCTTCTTATGTTTTCACATGCCATAATCAAGTGCATAGGTATTTTTTTTTCTTCACATATTGTTCTTCCTTTCAAGCCTCTGTGAAAAGTAGAAAAACTCTGTAAAGCAATATTTTGAAAGATAACCATTTGAACTAGAAGGATGCATCTCAGGCACCCATTCCTGCTTTGGAAAAGAAGGGATTTTATACTAGAATGTAACCATCAAAATGCATTATTTCCAGTATCCAAAATACAGACTTTTAAAAACATATTCCAGAAAAAGAAAATCATAAATATACTTGATATTAGCCACTTTAATTCCTAATGGTATTAATACTCTTATTGATATTTATAATATTAAAAAATGTACCATCTGTCTCACTAACAGTAGGAGACCAGATTACTGTAGCCGTAATATGATTCATTTGAGCAATTCATTGAGCAATTATTTCACTGGTACTTTTAATGCTGGCAAGTCTGACAGAGTTTCTTTTTTTTTTTTTTTTTTTTTTTTTGGTAGCTGAGCTACACTGTTAAAAGTAGCTCTCCTCATTAAAACATAGAACAAAAACCCACACAATTCCTCACCAAATCTGTTTCTCAAGAGTCAAGTTGCTTTTCATGCCAACTGCTCAAAGGTAGTTGAAACCATCTACTTCCTAGAAGAAAAATCTTTACAGATGACTTCTAAATCTAGTTGTCCATTGTGACCTCTCCTCCTCCACAGTTCTCATTAATAAATTTTCACACGGTTCCCTGCTGATGTGATTAACCCTGTGTTCTAGTAATGTAACTTCAGAATTTTATTCCTAGTCCCTCTCCTTTGTAACTTTTTCTCAGATTTATTCTGATTCTCAGATTTTTTTCCTTTTCCTTTTTCTCAGATTTATGATGGATGAAAGCTAAGGTTATGTGCCTGGCCTATGCTTGAGACACAAGTCTAAAGCCCAGTCTGCATTTAACTTGTCTGCAGACTCAGCATAAGGCGCGGATTTAAACCAGCTGAATTTGACAAGTTCAGAACACAGGATTGTCCTTAATTCGATTTAAACCTATCTCAGGTCAGAATAGTTTCTAACAATCCAGGACAAAATTATTTTAATGAAGTATAAAACTAGTTTAGATTGTCTACATTCTGTTAACCAGATTTCAAATATAGCTAATGACAACATCTCTAGTCTGTCTACAGGACTCATATTAATAAAGCAAAAAAGATAAAAATGGAAAAGAGAAAAAACAAAAACAAAAAACCACAAACAACAACAGGAGAATAATAAATGCATATCTCTTTATATGTTTTTGTAGTTGGAAAGGAAATGGACAGAACGGTGACAAGAGAAAGAAGAGAAAGTAAAAAGAATGAAAGAGAAAATCAAGAGAAAATGAGAGAAAATCATGAGAAAATGAGAGAAAATCATTCCTGTGATTGGTATTAGCAGAAAAGGAAATGGAATACAAGAACAATTAAGAAAGTAACAAATGAATAGATCATATTGTGAACTAGACCACTAATATCAAAGATCATGAAAGATAACATGGCAACCCCAGAGAGAATACAGACAATATTCTTTGTGCTCACTAGTTTCAGGTCCATAACATTTTGCAACTAAGACTTTATTAAAAGCTTATCAATTTTGCTCCTTAAATAAGGAAGCTACTTAAACATCTCCTGAACAAATTTCAATTTCACCACATCTTGGCACGTGACATCACAAAAAAATTTTGGATTTGCACTGGTTCATTGATAGTTAGCAATGATTAATATAGATGAAAAAACAAGATGAAAGTTATTATTTTGCATCAAAATGTATTCAGATATTAATTTTAATGTACATCTTGGTTTACTGTCTCTTATTGTTAATTTTTTCCTTTTTTTTTGTAGTTAAGGATTTTTCCTCCTGCATTGTGAACCAGAAACTTTAATATGCTATCTTATCTTTCATGGCATTTTACATTACTAGTCTTTATTCAAGATTCAGGATATCTCAGTATTTCTCTATAATGTATAACTGCATTAACTGGTAAGTCTATTTATTTATTAAACAAACAAACAAACAAAAGAAGAACAAAACAACATCATAAAGAATAGAGAAAGAATCTATCACTTGAACAGTGTGTTAATGACAGAAGAATGGCTGAGCATGACTTATTCATACTTGAAACAATTAACTCATTAAAAACTTATTAAAAGTAGCCATAATCATACTTAAACACTTGCAATATTTTCAGTTGTCTTATTATTGCATCTCTTCATTTAGTTATACTGTAAGATATGTTACTTTTTCTAAGTTCTTTTCTCCACTGAAGACAACTTGTTAACACTCTGAAAAAAGTGCCAGTTTTCAGTTAGTGCTTTAGCTGCTTTTGAAACCAAAGGCATTATGGAAGATTTCTCATGAATCTGAAAACTATCATTCCCATTCAAAAATTTCATTTGCTCCGCCCCCCTCTTTTTTTTTTTTTTCTTTTTTCATTTTTCAAGTCCTGATGAGTGTTTGGACGAGTAACCCAGGAGAAAAAAAAAAAAAAAAAAAAAAACGAGAAATGGTGGGAGTATTAACTGGAAAAAAAAAAAAAAAGGAAAGAAAAAAAAGACAACAGATTGTAACTTATCTTTTAACTAGAAGAACAACTTCTCTGCTAGGGCAGCTTATACTAGTACATGATGACCTGTGGGAGTTCAGTGCTTATACATATTCAGTTATATATTTTTTTTCTACAATGTTATCTCTATACTATTGGGAAGTCCTACATAGCTGTTGTTTGTTTCTTTTTATTTTTTAAAAGAGAGAGAGAATATAGAAGTTTTTTTATACAACCGTACAATATATATGTAGAAGCTTTTTTATACAATTATTTATGTATGCTATGTACCTATATATCCAACATGTATAAACATAGTATGTACAATAAAGCCATATGTGTATACATATATGCACATACTTACACACACCACTACTAATTTAATTTCTAAATATACTATGGAAGAACCTCAAGATACATTTATAGAATCACAGATTGGAAAAGACCTTCAAGATCATCAAATCCACCCATCAGCCTGACCTACCAAATACAATCAATAACCATGTCAGTTCTATATCCACATTAAATGCCTCCAGCGATGGGGACTCCACCAGTTCCCAGGGCAGCCCCTTCCAATGTTTGATGACCTCCTCCACGAAGAAATTCTTTCTAATGACCAATCTAACCCTCCCCTGGTACAACTTCAGACTGTTTCCTCATGTCCTATCACTTGTCACCTGAGAAAAGTGATAAATGAACATAATACAGGAGCATAATGCACTTAAAGATATCTGGATGTTGACTAACATCAGTAACCTCCAGCAGCCATACAGAGCAACATGAAAAACTAGCAGCAGAAACCACACATCTATACCCAAAGTCATGTTTGCCTGAATGGTGAAAGAAGCAGAAGAATATTTTTCTTTAAGTCATACAATTTTCTGATGCCCTCCTACAAATAAGAGAACGGTAGTTATTTATTTGCCATCATAAAATGTCTGAAAATGCAGGCAGCAACTAGGGAAATGTTTCACCATTGCCCAGGCTTTAAGTGGTCATATGAAAGGAGTTTGAAAAGAATATTTATTTTTGTATTTTATTCAGTTATTGAATCAGTTCTTCCCATTCCAAGTCACCGAACTTCCAGACAAAGCATATTCTGTCCTGCTTCATTTGATCTCTACTGGTATCCTGATTCAGCAAAACATTTTTGTTTTCCTGTGGAACCATATTCACTTAAAGATATCCTGCTTTGTTGGGTCAAAGCTACAAAATATTTTTGTTTAAAATTTATTGCAGCAGTTTGTACTCTGAAAGGGATTTGATTTTACATAACATTCTACAATGTCTTTTTTGATTTTCTCTTTACTATGCTGTCCATAATCTTGCTCCCTATACACTCATCATTTTCTTGACCTTCTGTCCTTTCTTTAACATCAAGCACTGTTTAGTTTTACTAGGTTAGTAAAAGCTAGACTTTTATGTTTGTATTTGCAAGGGCAATAAAAGGCAATAAAGGGAAAGCTTTGTGAGGGCGTTCCAATTTACTCCAATGCTCATGCTTTAAAAAATCTGCTTGGAGATTTTTTTTTTTCCATTTTCTTTTTCATTTTCTCCTGAAGGAGGGCACTTATTGACAAGAACACTTTGAAAAATTTAGGAAATTTTTATAATCCCTAAATTAGTCATTAGTATGTCATCAGACTATTATAGCTGTGGGACTACGTTTCACATCAAAGTGCTATTGTTTCAACAATGCACTTGTTTACCACAGTAAAACCATTCACTTTGATACATTTTCATATCCTTTTCCTGCTTTCATAGAATCAGAAAATGTTCATATTCTAAGAAAGCCTAAAACATTTAATCTCTTCTTCTGCACTTGAACATCTGTAGTGTTAATGGATACAAGCCAAACCCAAGAAACAAATCACAGAGTTTAGCTTAGTTTATCATGCCAAATAAATCAGCATCATAAAGCAGATAATAACATCTTTTCTTCCTTAAAATTGCATGTTCTTGCTCGCACTGAATCATGCCAGCAACTATGAAGGGGAAGCAAAGATGAGTTGTAGGATGATGTTCAGGGGTCTGGGACCGTGCAAGTGAAAAGCTGCAAAAAGTTTACAGTCTAGGCTTGATGTATCTTCCAGTTGTATGGCTCATGTTCTCTCTGCTAGAATTTGAAACTTCAGTTGATCTTTCTTAAATACTGCTGTTAACATGAGGTGTGCATACATATATATATATATAAGAATAACTTTGACATTTCCATGTTAGACAAAGAATCTGCAACAGTAGTAAGTTCATCAGCTAAGCATGAAAATGAGATGTTGATGTTAAAGCACAGTATATGTTTATCTTTACCTGTGTACAACTCCTGTAAATAAATCATTGTAGACAAATCTCATTTGCAATAGGTTGCAATGATTAAACTGCCCTCTTCCATTACTCAAAAGTAAAAAGAATAACTTCCAGGAACTCAAGTTAAAGGTAAAATCAAGTCCAAAGAATGGTAAAACCATTCCTTAAGGAACTTTCTAAAATTCTAGTAGACATTTTTATATAGCAAAGCCTTTTTATGAAATGTAATACAGCTGTGGATCTTTTTTCTGGGTGTGAAATTTTGTTTGAATTCGCAATATGTAATGAAACTAACAAATATTTTGTTTCCACCACAATACACTCCTGAATTTTCTGAAATATTATCACTTGCCAAAAAGCATAATTAAGATCACAGCTTTATATCAAAATGCAGCATACACAAAAAAAAAAAAAAAAAAAGTGCAGGCTTAGTGACTGTATCAATAAAGACATCATATGATTCAGTCTTTCACTTCTACTATTTAGCATGGATAGTATATTTGTTATGAGAAGAAGCATAATGTGATGATGCAATTTAAGCAAATCAAGACTCAGGAAAGGAATATTAAGCAGTTGAAATCCTAGCAATGCCATAGTTTTTAAAAGCAACTGCTTAACTAAAATATAGTAAAAACTAAAGTTATTATCAATAAGACAAGCAGTATAAAGTTAATAGCAATCCCCACCCCAAAAGCACTGTACCTCTAAAACTAATCCTTGCTATCAAAAACTAAACCAAAAAGCCAAATAAACTTTGACATGATTTGAATATCTTGGCAGTAACCCAGTAATCTAGAAACCAATGGAGATGTTAGAAAAAAATACTGTATTTATTACTTAGAAAGACTAATTATATGGAAAAAAAAAATGATTTTAAAATAGGAAAATAGGAAAACGTGGTCCTGTTACCTTCTAACCATGTACACACAGAATCTATAGATACTATTAAAAGTCCACAGACATCTAAATAATGTAGAAAGTAGATATCTAAATACAATCTGCTTTTTGATTTCTATTTGAATCCTGAACAACCTTATACCCTTGAAATCATCGAGAAAAAATATCAGATAGTTTACATAGCTGAGAAATAAAGCAAACATTTGGCAGAGCAGGTATGTCATCTGTCAGATGAAGAACTTTCTGAGTAGGATGACTGAAAGAATTCTTTGTCTGATTTATTCAGGTCAAAAAAATTGATGGGATTTTACAGTCTTTAAGGGTGATAAGCAAATAGACAAAGATGTTATTGCCTTGTTAGGAAGTTAGATTTAGATTCAGTGTAAGTGAAAGTGTTGGCCATAAAGCATACTGGCAAATGCTTCAACAAATATAGGCATTTCCTAAGAGTTTCTTAAGTCAGCTAAAGCTAAAGGGATGCCCTTTTGTCTGCAACTATCTTATTTATTCATTTATTTTATGTGAGCTTTATAAAAAGCAAACATTTTTTTCCTTGAACATTACATTAGCAATTATCAGATTATGGATTTATCATTGCAATCATGATTTTAATTATTGATCTCTGAGATAGAAACTGCTAGCCTGAACACCAGCAGAATTTGTAAATAAATAAATAAATAAATAAATGGTGAATCCCCTATTAGCTAATCCTACACAAATTAGGACCATAATCTGTGCAGTGCAAGGCTTTCACTCTGCAAATCCTTGGAGTCTTGGCTGTGCTACAGCTTGCAAATCATCTTTAATGAGTATAACATGGATTTCACAGCTATTAGACTAACTGCATCTTCAGCTGTTTCCTGGTAAACTATCAAGAAAATACTTGCATTTTATAATGGGTGTATCACCTTATGAATATTATGATTTTGCATGAGATTTGAAACTACATTAGATCCTTTGAGAAAAATAGTCTTTTATTAAAATGAACTGCATATGATTATGACAATGAGAGGTTTTCCAAATCTTACCCTTAGTCACTTCCAAGTAAAGGTCGAGTAATTTTATCAAAGTGTGTGAATTTACCTTAGATTTACACTTAAAGAAAACAAGCAACACTTGGCATAGTTGTTGAACAGGAGGAATAGTGGTTTACCAAGTCCATCCCAGACGGTTTCACTGTCTGATGCATACAGTATAGCTGATGCATAGTTAAGTATTAATTCCCATAATTAAATTTAATTCTTAGGAATTTCAGCTTCTATCACATTGCTGAATTGATTACTTTTAAGTTGAATTGATTACTTGCTAATTGATCACTTTTAAACAGTCATGACATTGCAGATCCCATGCGCAGTAAACCTTTACTGAATTCTGATTTCTTTTCTAAACTAAACCTGACCCATAACACCAAAAAATAAATGTAAGTATTCTGATATCCTGAAAATGCATTTGATTTATAACAACAAAAATGAAGCTTTGCTCTTATCTTTCAACAAAGTTTTTCAACCATTTGGTTTGCATCCATACACAAAGGGTTTGATTATTAAACAGGTGCCACCGGTCAGTATGAAGTAATACAAAGAGGGAAACTTTGAAGACGAGACATAAAAAGCACATATTGTGTTGGAACCTCCTAAAATCTTGATTTTTTTTTCTGACATTCTAACACAATTTTCATCATTAACTAACATGAATGCCCCATAACAAATCGTTTGCTATGTTTTAAAAGGGGCCATGTTTTGTTTCAGTCAATCTTTAATCTTGCTAAGACAACTCAGTCACTGAAGAACCACAATTAACATCAATGTAAAAACTCATTATCATCTCACATAAACTGAAGCAATGCAATTAGCGTTTCTATTGTTTGGCAGGAGTAGATACACAATGTGTCCTTCCAAGATATAACTCTAAGGACAGCAAGGGATGATTTGGTTGGCCAGGAAGCATATTTTCATTTGACATTGACAATGCTCATTAAGCTTAAAGGGTCTGTACACCTATAAAACAGCAGGATTTTAGTGTATTACCAATAGAACTCTTTACTAGAAAGTGCCAGGCAATCAAGTTAATAATTTTAAATGCACAAATGTAGAGGTACACTTTGGACAAAACTATAAGGCATAGTTAAATTCCATGTTTTATTCCTAATCTAGCAGATATATTCATAGGCATGTTTCTTTAGAATAAACTCATGTGTTTACGCAGCTGTAGAATGTTCCACTGATTCCAAAAGCAAACAAACAAGTGAAAAGTGTTTATACCGATCGAAGTCAAATTTAGCCAAATTTCAAAAGTATTAAAAGCAAGGCTGTCATTACAGGTTCCAACCCCGATCTACTTATAGAGAAATTACTGTGTTATTACTGCAATTCAGAATGATATTCATAATCTTTAAGAAACAGTTTTCAAAAAGCTCTCACAAATGTATGCTGTAATAATTACTAAGACTTTTTGCTGATACAGTGTAATTTCCAAGCTGCTATTTCCTTTCTGTATCTGCTTTCCTTGGACATATCAATAAATATCTCAATATTATACCCTTAGCAAGCTATAAATAACCACTGAGATAGGCAACAGTCAGTGCCTCACGACTGACCAAGGAACATTTTATCTACCCTACACAGGTCAATGAAATTCTTGTTAAAATCAGATTTTCACTAATTATTTACTTGGTTTCTCAGCATGTGTAGCTTTACTGTTTCTGTGAAAAATCTCTTGACCTATAAAAATTAAGGTATGGTTCCACTGATAAGTCAGCTTTTCAAATCCTGTATTCGTAGCTAAACACAACAACGTTTGTGTAAGTTTAATACTGTAAAGATTAATGTAGTAGATTCTTTTGTAACAGTAGAACCCATCTTATCTGCAAGCAGAGAGATGAATTTTAACAGAATATGAGACAAAAAAAATGATTTGAAAAAAGGAGTAGCATGACATTGACCTCAGCGCAAAAGAAAGGTGCTGTGTTTCCCAAATGCAAATAAAAAGCAAAACACATTGCATTTCAATACAGCAATACAATTCTGAATAATAACAATATCTATCACAGTACCTTTAAGAAACTAATTGAGAAAAATATGATATACTATATATTGCAAGACTATTGACACTTGTGGTTTTGTGCTCAAGAAAGTGTGACTCCATGTTATGATTTTTTGAAATGTGTTTGAGTCCCAGTTGGCCACATCTTTATCTCCATGAAGCTCCATAAAGTAAAACATTAAAACAAAGAACATTTTCCAATTTTTGAGCATAAGGATTTTAAAACATCTCCATATATTTCTTTTTTTTTTTCACTCCAGATTGATTTTGATTATTTATTCAAAGATTAAAAATATACTCTTCATAATCTAGAATTCTGAGAAAAATGTGCTGACAGAATGTTTTATGCCAAAACAGTTTATCCTCCATTAAGTTATCAGCCTTGGCAACATTCATAAGCACTGAAAAAAACAACTGAGCACAAAGCTGTCCTTTTTTCAGGCAAGTACAAGTACTGATTTATTGGGAAATTAGTCACAATGGGTGTGGATTAGGCTTATCTGGGAAGGTTTTGGTATCCAGTGGGCTACAGGAGTGGCCTCTGTGAGGAGTCCGGCAGCTGTCCCAGGTTAGGTAAGGGCCAGTTCCAGTCAGTTCTAAAAGGGACCCTTTTCTGGCCAAAGCTGATCTAATGAGTGACGCTCATTGTACCACTGTGAGAACGTATTTAGAAAAGGAGAAAAAACTGTTGTGCAACAAGCTGGGAGAGAGGGGTGAGAAAATGCTGAGAGAAAGAACCCTGAAAACAACGTCAGTGAAGAAGGTGGGGAAGAGGTGCTCCAGGCACTGGAGTAGAGCCAGTTCCCCTGCAGCCTGGGGAGAAGACCATAGTAGAACTGGCTATCCCCTGCAGCCCATGCAAGTACCATGCTGGAGCAGGTATTCATGCTGCCCAGTGGATCTGGCCTGAAGGAGGCTGAAGCCTGTAGAGGAGCCCATGGTGGAATAAACTATAGGCTGGAACTGCAGCCTGGGGAAGGGAGCACCCAACGGAGCAGAAGGTTTGAGGGGAGGTACTGCTCCAGTAACTGGAGCAGTTTGCTCTTGAAGGATGGCCCTGTGGTATAGAACCATATTGGAGCAGTTCTTGAAGGACTGCAGACTATGAGAAGACCAGGTAGGATCAGTTTAGGAAGGACAGCATCCCATGGGAGGGACTCCATGCTTGAGGAGTGGGAGAGAGTGACCATGAAGGAGTAAGTGGCAGAGATGAAGTATTATGGACTGACCACAACCCATGTGCTCTGTTCCCTTGCACCACTTGGGGGAAGATGGTGGATGGACATTGGTGTGTTTAGTTTGGTGGTTTTAGTCTGGTGTTTAGTCTGGTGGTTTTAGTCTGCTCTTAGTTCTCACTGCTCTAGTCTGTTATTAATAGGTAATAAATTACATTAACCTCCCTTATGCTGAATCTGTTTTACCTTTGATGGCAACTGGGGAGTGATTTCCACGTCCTTAACTCAACCTATGAGCTTTTTGATTATATTTTTCTCTCCCAGTTCCTTTGAGGATGAGGAGTGAGAGAACAGTCTGGTGTTGTAGAGCTGCCCATTGTTGTTAAACCACCACAGGAGGTAAGGTGATTTTAACTCATGGTTCACTCCCTTGCTGTGACACTGGCCATTCATAGCATCCCTATAGGCTCCACAATGCCAAATCCGGTTGTTGTCAGAATACATTGAGTTTGTTGGGCTCCATCTAATAAACACAAAAAAGGAGGAAGAACAAGAAGGGTTCTAAACTTCATAATTTGGATGAGACATGGGTTAGGGCTGCCTTAATCTCCCATTTGCATTTGAAACACCCTGAAAACATAATATAGGAGTGGTCATGAAGCCAAACAAAGAACAAAGAAGAGATCTCCTTTGGTTTTCATTTAGTTTCTTTTCATTCTTTCCTCTATTTCTAGTCATGCAACAAATCATGATCAATATTTCAGACAGCAATCCTTTTCTTTTTAAATGCATTACTTAAGAAGAATAAGGTATAAGTAATTTCATCTCTGGATATATAATAATTTCAATGGTACTAGTCATTTGAGTAACATACAGTGTAACGCTTTTGGAATATAACAAGCATTTATGTTCTAGCAATTAATTATTTTTTCTTCAGAGAATTTACAGTAAAAATTATTTCCAATTTGAGAAGTAAGAAAGTTCTAGAAATTTATTAATATTTTTTTTAATTATCTATAGTTTTATTATTATTATATTTTATTATTGCACAGGTACACAAAGTAAAGCAAATTTCTCCTTTTTATTAGCTATCCACACAGACTTATTTGGGTGTTTACATTTTCAGTCTTTCCCAAAATAATGAGGAACAACTTCCATTATTTGTCTGTTTGATAATCACTGAATCACAGAATCATAGAATTGTAGGGGTTGGAAGGGACCTCAAGAGATCATCGGGTCAAACCCCCTTGCCAAAGCAGGTTCCCTAAAGCAGATTGCCCAGGTAGGTGTCCAGATGAGCCTTGAATATCTCCAGAGAAGGAGACTCCACAACCTCCCTGGGCAGCCTGTTCCAGTGCTCCGTCACCCTCACCGTGAAGTTTTCTTGCAAGTTTTTTTTTTTGAAGTTTTCCTTTCCTTTCCTTTCCTTTCCTTTCCTTTCCTTTCCTTTCCTTTCCTTTCCTTTCCTTTCCTTTCCTTTCCTTTCCTTTCCTTTCCTTTCCTTTCCTTTCCTTTCCTTTCCTTTCCTTTCCTTCCCTTCCTTTCCTTTCCTTCCCTTCCCTTCCCTTCCCTTCCCTTCCCTTCCCTTCCCTTCCTTCCCTTCCTCCCTTCCCTTCCCTTCCCTTCCCTTCCCTTCCCTTCCCCCTTCCCTTCCCTTCCCTTCCCTTCCCTTCCCTTCCCTTCCCTTCCCTTCCCTTCCCTTCCCTTCCCTTCCCTTCCCTTCCCTTCCCTTCCCTTCCCTTCCCTTCCCTTCCCTTCCCTTCCCTTCCCCCTTCCCTTCCCTTCCCTTCCCTTCCCTTCCCCCTTCCCTTCCCTTCCCTTCCCTTCCCTTCCCTTCCCTTCCCTTCCCTTCCCTTCCCTTCCCTTCCCTTCCCTTCCCTTCCCTTCCCTTCCCTTCCCTTCCCCTCCCCCCCTCCCCTCCCCTCCCCTCCCCCCCTCCCCTCCCCTCCCCTCCCCTCCCCTCCCCTCCCCTCCCCTCCCCCCTCCCCTCCCCTCCCCTCCCCTCCCCCCCTCTCCCCCCTCCTCTCTTCCCTCCTCCCTCGAGTCTCCTCGAGTCTCCTCTCCTCGAGTCTCCTCTCCTCTCCTCGAGTCTCCTCTCCTCTCCCTCGATTCCATTGTCTATGTCATTGATAAAGATGTTGAAGAGCACTGGTCCCAAGACTGACCCCTGAGGGACACCACTTGTGACCAGCCTCCACCCAGACATAGAACCGTTGACCACAACCCTTTGGCTGTGACCAGACAACCAATTCTTTATCCACCTAACAGTCCATCCTTCAAATCCATACCTCTCCAATTTAGAGAGAAGAATGTGGTGAGGGACCATATCAAAGGTTGCTTAAGTCCAGGATGATGATATCCATTGCCTTTCCTTTGTCCACCGATGCCGTCACTCCATCATAGAAGGCCACCAGATTGGTTTGGCAAGATCTGCCTTTGGTGAAGCCATGCTGGCTGTCTCGGATCACCTCTTCATCTCATGCATGCCTTAACATGTCTTCTAGGAGGATCTGCTCCATGATCTTCCCAGGCACAGAGGTGAGGCTCACCGACCTGTAGTTCCCCAGGTCTTCCTTTCTCGAGGTCTTCCTTTCCTTTTCATGCTGGTACTCAAGACAATTTGGACATGTTATTTATATTTGACTCTTCAGCGTTACTATCAGGAATAACATTCATTACAACAATACTAAAGGACTTTCATCTTGCTGTTAACTATTTTCTCTATTCCCACACATCATACTGTTCTGTATGACTATATTTAACTTGTTTACTGGGTTTCTGCTAACTTGCACTCACTTATGTTTCCTGAGGGCTAACATTTAAGGATTAGAATATAATTTGAAATTCTAGGTGCCTAACTGAAACAGAACTAGGCTCTGTTATTTCTTGTAGGGGCTTCTGAAAAATATTTTTGGTATTATTCAGCTGCATCTATAGCTGTCATTGTAATAGGTGATCAGTGGGTTTGCACACTGCTTAACACACAGGTACTCTTATTTTTTGTACTCTTATTTTTTAGACAGTGCAACAGGTAGGAGTGGGAATAGGATTACAGAATCACAGAATCATAGAATTGTAGGGGTTGGAAGGGAACTCAAGAAATCTTCGGGTCCAACCCCCCTGCCAAAGCAGGTTCCCTAGAGCAGATTGCCCAGGTAGGCGTCCAGATGAGCCTTGAATATCTCCAGAGAAGGAGACTCAACAACCTCCCTGGGCAGCCTGTTCCAGTGCTCCGTCACCCTCACCGTGAAGAAAATCTTTTGCATATTGGTGTGGAACTTCCTGTGCTCCATTTTGTGGCCATTGCCCCTTGTCCTGTCCCCACAAACCACTGAAAAGAGGTTGGCCAAATTCCACCGTCTCCCACACTTAAGGTATTTGTAAGCATTAATAAGATCCCCTCTCAGTCTTCTCTTCTGGAGGCTGAACACACCCAGGTCTCTCAGTGTCTCCAGGCCCCGTATCATCTTTGTGGCCCTCTGCTGCACTCTTTCCAGGAGATCCCTGTCTTTTTTGTACCAGGGAGCCCAGAATTGGACACACTACTCCAGGTGAGGCCTGACTAGAGCAGAGAAGAGGGGGAGGATCACCTCCCTTGACCTGCTGGCCACACTCCTTTTAAAGCACGCCAGGATTCCATTGGCCTTCTTGGCCACCAGGGCACCCTGCTGGCTCATGACCAACCTGTCGTCCACCAGGACTCCCAGGTCCTTCTCCGCAGAGCTCCTCTCCAGCAGGTCATCCCCCAGCCTGTACTGATACATGTGGTTGTTCCTTCCCAGGTACAGGACTCTACACTTGCTCTTGTTAAACTTCATTTGGTTTCCTGCCCAAATTTGCTCAAGGAGAGTCACCGTTGAGAAGATTTCAAGGCCAACTATTGGCAAATGGCAAAAATAAAAACAGCTTTCAAGACAGGAATGTGACTGTGAACATTATTGGTGAATCATATACACAAAACTGTCTGGAATTAGGGTTGGTCATTATCTCCTAATGCTAAAGAGAAATGAAACCATAAAAGAGATTAAAGAGTAACCGGGAAATTACATAGAGACTTATGAATCACGGAATGTTAGGGATTGGAAGAGACCTTGAAAGATCGTCTAGTCCAATCCCCCTGCCAGAGCAGGAACACCTAAATCATGTCACACAGGAACGCGTCCAGGCTGGTTTTGAATGTCTCCAGAGGAGACTCCACAATCCCCCGGACAACCTGTTCCAGTGTTCCATATTTCTCTTTTCTGAAACAAAGACAGCTTGAAAAAATAATAAAGAGTAAAAAATTCTATCAGGGAGGAGACATCTTGGACATGAAACAGTCAGCCCCTGGTTTGACGCTGCCAGTAGTCACCTCATAAGCATTGCTATCACAGCCAGGGGAGTAGCCTGCACCTAACTAGGGCAGTGAGTGTGGGGTGCAGCAAGTGGGGAACTACATCTTATGGTGCACAGGTGAAAACAATTCAGAGGTGCTTTCTCAACAGTCCATGGATTAGTGGACTGTAGAAAATAGCAGGCATACATATGCAGCCAAAGCACCCACAAAGCACCCACAGGAGCTGTGTTCAGCTGGGAAACCTGCCCTCCCAGGTGAGGGGATGTGCAGGTAAACCACATGGCTTTTGGGGGAACTGTGCCCATAACCCTGTGTGTGAGTGGGGAAAGAGATTAGGTCTTTAAGCTGTTCATTAAACTTTTTAAGTGGGTAGGATCATGGTTCATGTGTTGCATTATTGATATTGATCCTGAATGTATAATTCACTCATTGCTGGTTAATTACATCACTAATAAATCAGTGAACCACTTTGTGAATTGGTTTAAACTACATGAACTGAGCAGTTTTTCACTATGATAGTTAACTACAGAAAGCTCTCAAATTTGGATACAAAGTCATCCCCATGAGTAGCATTTCTTTGTTATGTTCTATTTTTGGGGGGCTATTAGATTTTGGTTACGTCTCTTAACATTTATTCTGCTTGTGTATTGCATACACAACTTGGTTCTATTTCAAACAAAAGAATTCGATTAGACATTTATTCAAATATAAAATACATACAGTACATGAGTTAATATAAAATGAACAAACCCTCTTCTATATGTCATCCTTTTCAAAGTTGCCAATGGTGGGAGATTTCCTTGCAGCTACATTCTAGTAATACTATAGGGTTTGTGTTACTGAGGCTGGTGCTTAGCAGCAATGGCATGTACTTCTCTTTCTTCCATCTTGTAAAAGGTGCTAGATTAATAATGTCTGCCTCCAATGGCCAAATGATAGTTCTCTTATGCAGCAAATTGTTTAATTCTGTCTAATCAAGATACTGAAATTACTATCTATTCCATAGAAAATAATAAGGTGGATATGGTTAGCTCACTAACTATTAAGATTAAGATAAGAGTGGCTTACATTTTACCTAAGTTACTGAAACAATCTCACTTAATTTAGAGGATACAAGCAGCGGAGAATTTTATGCACGCTTTGCAAACTACTTGTTAAACTACAGAATAAAAGAAAAAATAAGAAAGAGAAAAAAGAGGATGGAATAAAGGGGAAATAAAATGAAACTTGAGGAAAAGAGAGTAAAACACAAGTATCACATATAGGTTGAATCCATTGCTGTTAGTAGTGATATCAGCTCTGGTATCACCAGTTTCCAACTCTGGCTGGGTCTGCCCAGGGCAGCTGTCAACCAAATCAGTGCTGCCAGATGAGATCCTGATGTTGCAGGAAATGTTAAGTGTAATAGTCATGGTAGTACAGTTTTCCTTCCCACTTTGGTTATCTCCAGTAGTTTACTTTTTCTTTGCATATCTTTTTGAAGGAACCAAAAGAGATCAATAATTTAAATCTTGTCACTATTTTATCAATCATTTAGGCCTCCTTCTCTATGAACTTGTTTTAATCCACCAATTTCCAATTCTACTCTACTTTGCAAGGGACAGATGATCATAACACAGTTCTTTGTGATGCCAGTGCATTTGTTATTATTATTATTGTTATTATTTTTGGTGTAAAAGAATCTAGACTTTCGGTACTTAATTTCAGTTTATACAATTTCATTTTAAGATCAATTTATACAAAAGGATGAAATTTGCTGATGTTTTAAAAGTACAGAACATGATTCAAATGGTTCCTTAGATTTATTTCAGAATATTATCCAGTGTAATTAAGTTAGAAAAGATCTGTCTCATACAAAGCATATTTGTCTGACACTACTTTAATTGGTTAAGATTAATGGACACAATCTTGTATTAAAAGAGGAAGGTTTGAGTAAAGGAATAAAGGACATTATATAAGGACTATTGCTAGCTGATGATGAATGACCTAATGACATTTTTTTCCTATTTATGAAGAAAGATTTTGCTTATGTGGTATTCTTTTCCTCCTTGCTGAACAAATCATACTCAAAAAAGATCAAGTCATTAATATTTTTCATGACCTAGCTCCTCTGTCTGACTGCTAGGTGATGTATGAGTACATTTATCAAAGCAAAGAAAATAATTGCAGTGTGGTTGTTCTTTAATGTTCCAAACATCTTGTGAACCAGATAGTGCCAGTTGACAACAAGACCCAGATCTGAAAAATAAGATTTTATCTTTGTTAACCTGGTATTTTGCAAAATTTGATCTATGTTCTCTTACTTTTCTCTCTTAGCCAATGATATGATTCCTGCAAATAATTTTCTTTGAAGTAATTAAAATGTAAAATGTAATATCTCTAATGGGGAGATCTAGAGGGCTAGCGGGCAAGTTTGTGGGGTCTATTTATTTATTTATTTATTTTTAAGAACTGTACTTTTTGATAACTTGCATTAGTCAGATTTTCTGGAAACAATCATTTTGCTTGCTAATCGTTTAGTATGCATGGCACTAAATACCTCAAGGTGATAGAAGTCAGTTAGGGAAATAAATTCAACAAGTTCATTCATATGTAATCCAGATGTATCAACTTCTGCATTATAATGTTAATTTACCTAATTTGCAGCTTGGCAATTTCATGTTTTAAGTGAGTCATATTTCAATTAGTCTGAAGTCAGTCTACCAAACTGTAACAAAATTTGTGCCCAGATGAAAAGTGATTACAGACTATAGTGCATTGCTCATCTCTTTGAAAATGATTATATATAAGGACACATACAAATTAATATTAAAATAATTATCAAGTAGCCTGTCAGCAACACTAAATGCCCTAAAATGCTTAAAAGTTTTCAGACTATGCCTGTATGATAAAATAAAGTGGCTCAAAAGGTGTGAATCTGTCAGGTGAAATGGTTGGCATTAAGAACTGGATGCTTACAGTTTTTTCTTGGTAGGGTTTATTTTGGAACAAATATATTCTGGTTCAGTATGACTTTTCCTGTTAGCAAGGTGAGTGCAGGAACGGTACTCCTCAACTGCATCTTCGTGCAACACAGAGATTACTGGATGTTCACTGCAAAAACACAACAGAATCTGAGCTAAAGCTCTCTTGTAGTGGCATCCTTGGGCTCTCAATAACCCTGTTAAATGAGCACTTCACCAGCCAGTTACCCAGGTGTCTAGAGGGCGGAGACCCGCTGCTCGGGCTTTCCCCAGCAGAGTGGCTGCACTGGGAAGACTGCACGTACTGTCACGGAATGGAGAACAATGATGGTGCAGGCCTCACAGGCACTCACATACCTCTTGACAATAGGAAGGATCCAGTGCAGCACACAAGAATCTGCTGTCTTAGTACGCTTTTTCAAAATCCATTTGATTTCATAGCTATCAGTTTGAGTTCACAGAGTGGTGGCATTGAAAATACTGCCAAGTTTTTTGTTGTGTTCATTCTAATGTTCTATCTTCAGCTGTACAAATCTCCCAGGAGTCAGCCATATCTTAGTGAAGGTTAGTCGGCATGCACTTGCCATTAAGTACAAGAGGATACTATTGAAGCTATCTGTATATCTTTTGGGCATATTTTAAGGGCCTTTCTAATTTGGAAATTCAGGAATTTTAGAATATTTTTTAATGGTATAAAATGTAGTGACACTTACCTGGTTTTATTCATAATTACAGTATTTTTTCTTTCAAAATCAATGCTTTCAAATGTGTCTTAGATGTGCTAAATAGAGAGAAGAACTGAAACATTGCCTAGGTTGTTTTTCTCTCATCAAAGCAATACGTGAATAAAGTATTTTTCTGACTTGAGAGCTGTAAGTCACTTTGCATCTGATTGTTCTTAATATAATTTAAGAAAAATCAAGGGACTGCAGCAATGAATATTAATCTAAGAAAAAATGTATGTATATATGTGTAAGTAAACTTTCCCACCCTGGAATAAATAGTACATGTTCAAAATACAGCTATTGCCAGTGGTTATTATTCAGTAGCCTACAGTGCTGAGTTCTCAAAACTTGTATGCATGTATTCAGCTCTTCATTGTTTTTCTTAAACCAGCTCATGACAGAATTTTAAATAACTAAAGGCAATTTTCTGAAATCACTGTCTGGGAGGTGAGGTGAGAATAAGGGCAGTGCACATATAACAAGTTAGCAGATATTTCCAGGATTCCTTTCACAACATAATAATAGTAATTTATACCAGGCAGAATGAGTTTTAATTGAACATCTTTCAAGCTGCAGTTCATGGAGTAGTTTGGATTAATGTAAGTAAATGTGGAGAGCTTAATGCTCAGCTTCAGAGCATATAATAACCTTCTGTTTTATCAAGATGCCAGACTGGAGCTTAAAGCATATTTGGCATATTTACATATTCATACTACACTGTTACTGTGCAGTTTCTGCAATGTCACATTGGGACTACACAGTGAGAAAATGTAAAAGCAGGTTAGTATTATGGCTGTTCAGAATCTCCGTTTTTGCTGTTGTTGTTGTTGTTGTTTTTTCTTTTCTCCAATTGTTTTATTAACAGTTGGCTTCTTAGGCCAAGTATTTGCACAACAACTAATCAAACTAATTTGTTGCTTGCTCAGAATGTAATGTTTTGATTAGAACATTTTAGTTTCAGGTCTATGTTTCACATATATAAAATAAATTATGAACAGTTTGTAATTACTTGTTTCTGCATGCAGTTCAATTTGGCAGAATTATGGATGCATACTCTGAAGAGAAAAGAAGGAAGAATTAGGTTTAATGCTTGGAGTTTTGGAGAAATTCATTCCAGTAGTGCTACCGAACACACAGTTATCTGAATGGCAAGAATCTTATTGCACAGTTGCAGCCTGTATTTAAAGCCACCAAATTCATCAGTCGTTCATTTGTAAAAGTGGCAGCCTCTCTGTATTGTAATTGGGTCCTCATTTTTTGAAGGAAATTGACCGTTTCAAGATCCACATTGTACTTAGACATTTTGCTCACCAACTAGGGAATGTTGTGATTTATTTAAATAGTATAATTGTCACCCTTTCGTTTGTTTTCAGTGAACAACCAGTCAAACCAGTACTGCTCTTCTTACACTTATCTAAAAGCACAGAGAAAAAAAAAATACAAACATTCATACGCGTATGTGTGTATGCCTAGTCAAATATATATAGTTCATGGATACTTCCAAGAAAAAGAAAAAAAGAAAAGCCATAAGATCAGTATAGTATCTTACCTTCAATCAAAGAAAAGTTGTTAATCTGAACTGTGAAAGGCAAGATTCCTCAAGCCTGAGAAGTGCAGTACATGGGAAAGCAATATGCTCTGTTGTTCTGTTAGTTAAATCCAAACATATTCTGGGCAGAGGAAGCAATTGCTCTGGACAGTGATTTGTTTCACTTTTACTCAGTCACATAGCTTCCTGCTTCCTTCTTCATTTGTCTAAAGCATGAAAGAAGAACACATCCCATTGCTACCTACTGAATGAAACAAAATGTAGGCCTAAATGTGATTATCATTAATTAATCTGCATTTGAATGGACAAGCATTGTCTAGTTCTCCAGTAACTATATTTTCTATTATTGTTTATTATTATTATTATTATATTAAACCAAGCCTTAAATATCTTTGGTTTATTATTTGGTTTAATGTGAACATTTCTTGGAAGAACAAATTCCTAGTCTTCATTTTATAGTATTAGTTTTAGAAGAACCAAATACTTCTATCTTAGTCTCCAACAGTTGCTTTTATTTCTTTCAGCTACAAAATGTTACAGCAGAAAATGTTACTTTTAAGCCTCTTCTGATTTCAAAATTTATGTGACAGTGAATGCAACTAATCCATTTTTTGATTACTTTTCCTGAGAAAATATGCATAGGCTTTAACAAGCAACAGCTTTGGCTTCATAAAATAGTATTTTTAACTCAGTTTATAAAACTTCAAAATAATTATTCAGTTCTGGTTAACATTTTTTTAACATCTACCAAGTGGCTTAGACACAATGCTTCTGTAGATTAGCTCTAAACACAGTTAGAATAGCTGTCAGATTACAAAAAGGTAAATGCAGATATCTGATTAATTCATATTTGTTTTGATCACATCACACTACATCAGGGCAGAATAACATAACACTAAGTGACAAAAATGTAACCTAATCTGAAACTACGCAATTCACTTAGAGTCAGGAGTATGAACTTTTGGAGTAAAAATCAAGTAACTTGAAAGTTCATCATTCCCTTCTCTTTTTTTCCTTCTCTCTCTCTCTTTTTTTTTTTTTTTTCCCAAAGATAAATAAAGTGTGGTGGTGCTATTTGAAAAAGCTTTCCTGGGAAAACCAAGTCACCCTGGAAAAAAAGGTTAAACACAAGAACAATGAAGAAAAATATAGGACACTGCATTGTCATTGGGCACAAACACCTTGCTCTTCATTGCATCCTAAAGATAGTGATATTAAGAATAGATAAGTTTATCTTTTGGTTTTATACTTCTGTTGATTTTGAAACTATGGAGTTTGACAGCAATGACCATCTGTGGCATTCAAAGATTACTAATTTTACTGTGGATATAAGTATGTACCAATGATTTACAGAAGGTAAATCAGTCGTAGCCCAAGTTAGGGAGATTCAATTTTCAATTGTTTTTAGACATTTAAAGATGTGCATACACCTAGATTAATTCCATCTTAACGAGGCAGGCAAGTTTCTCACAGTCATGACATTGAATCTTTCATAAAGGGAAAGAAATAGCAACTCTTAGGTCTTAGCTGTCCCAACTCACGGCTATACGTCATTTCATTACAAGAAGTGATGGAGTCCACAGTGTTGAGACTCATCGCCTGGAAACCTCAAGCCTCGAGTCACACAAATGGATCCAGATCCATCTGCATGCTTAGGCATCTTAAACACTTCCTGAATAACCAGGAAAGGTCTGATGTGTACATCCAGGCAACAGGATCTTCCCATTCTTCCAGAATGGTTTGTAGCCACTTGCCATTGTTTAATTCTTGTAATGGTTCAGCTCCTACTTATTCTTCTGATTTTTAATACTCGTATTTCAATTTAAGAAAACACTTTTTCTGAATGTGAGCAACTATAAACATCTTGCATCATCCCCTTCTGGATCTTTTTTTTTTTTTTTTTTATATCAAATACATCTGTAGTCAAATTCTTAGAAATATTTCAAGGATAGATGTGCTCCTCAGTTGACAATAGCGCTGTCAGAAGAATGGCATATCTTCTGTCTCCCGTAGCACTTCAAGCTTCCATTTGCCTTGAATGTCTGTAATAAATGCATCATTTGTGACAGTCTTTTTTTTTTTTTCCTTCTGTTCAGTGTGGGCAAAACTTGTCTGTTCCCATCTTCATGTATCATGATGTCTGCAGTATAAGGAGAAATGTATATATATATGTATATGTGTTCTTTCCTGTCCTCAACTCTGCTGCAGTCAATAATGTTGACACCAAAATAGGCTACATACAATTTTTTGGTTATGTACTGAGAAAAAAACCAACCAACCAAACAAAAAAAAAAACCTGAAAGTAAAGGATAACTTTTTACCAGCATACGCAGTAAAGTAATACAAGCTGACTATTCTGTGATATATGAAATAGTTTATACACTATACTATACACTATACTGGAGGTCATATCTCAATTATGGTTGTTCAAGGCAAACATTTTCTTCTGTGAGCCATGGCCTGGATCAGGAATTGAAGCAGGTATTTGCTCTCTTAGTTATACTTTGGAACAGATTATAATAAATAGTCAGAGCTTCACTGTTAAAGTTATGGTTTTAGTAATGATCTGTTCTTCATTTTGGTATGTAGTATTTATAAAATACACAGTAATTTCTAGGGAAATACTTTCAAAACTGGCTTTCAGATCTACGGCAGTTTCTTTTGACTGTAGTGGGAGTCATTAAACCAAATGTCTATGTATTGTTCTGAAAATTTAGGGGAAGAAGTCATGAAGCAGGGAGCAAACAAAGCTGTTACTGGCCTAAGGAGATTTCCTCAATGCTGTGGTGTTATTGACAAATTTAAATATCTGAAGAACCTGGTACAGTCCTTTATTTCTGACACAAACTTGACAGATTTGACTTACTATTTCACCTTTTTTCATCTGCACCCCTCCTTACTTAGCTGAAGCTTTTAATACATAGATATCACTTGTAACTATTGTTTTCCTTTTCTCATAATAATTACATCAACAGATATCACAGAAATAAATATTTTCACAGATACTTATGACGACGTTGCCTGTTATGCAGGCAGGCAGATTCCTTAACCCTTTTTCATTCATAAATATGAGTTACAGTAATATGAGTCAAGCACTATTCTCCATCTGTTCCAGGAGCTATTATGTCCAGGGGTAACCTAGATATTTCTTATATTTCATTAACATCCTTTATAACTTTTTAAGCAATAGTGATCTAGGTTCAGATCACTGCTTAAGGATTGATGATTAACTGGAAGGTGCTGAAGAAGAAGGCATAGATGAAAACCATTAGCTTCAAGCATTCCTTGACCGTTTTACAAAACAAAGCAACACCCTTTCTCCACCAAAGAACCAAAGAACCCCAAGACCAAAAAAAAAAAAAAAACACAACAAAAGCAGAAGAGACAAAGCTAGTAAATTTGAAATATTGTTTGAAATAAAAATGATAAATTTAAAAGATTATAAATAACCAATGTGCTGTATGAATTTGATTAACATTTCATACATCTTAAGAAATCTCACCAATATTAGTTATTAATTTCCTCTGAAACTGGTGTAAACTGCATGTGTACTTTATGCAAAAGCACCATCTGGAAAAGTGTGAGTGGAATTAAAGTAAAAAGCAACTACTGCAAAAGTAACAGAAAAATAAAAGCGAACTCTATTTATTAGCTAACATTGTTTTTTCTTCTTTACAGCAGATACTGGAGAGCGTCAGAGAGTTGAAAAACCACCATGATAACATTTTAATGGAAAAAAAAAATCTGAGACAGTTGAAAGGTTTTTCCCTATTTTTCTATGCAAAAGTCAAGTCAACTTATTTCTATAGAGCATTCATGTAAAGTACCTCAAAATTCTCTATGGTGAAACAGAAAATAATGAGGTGGCATTTGGGGAAACAGCTTCAGTAAATTTTATAAAGAGAGTAAACCAAACAAATTAAATTGAACCCACTGTTTCACAGTGTGAATGTGAACTTTTCCAACAACATCAATGGTAAACTTTTTATATTTACAGATTTACGCTGTGAATCCTGTTCCCTTAGTCCTAACTAGGTAAAGATAAGAGTCTCAGAACTATTTCAGATTGGCTGATGTAGTGTTTTTGTTTGGCTGGTTGGTGAGCTTGGATTGATTTTATACGTATACATCGCTATTACCATTTACCCTTTTAATTTGTTTTAGTTACAATTGTACTGGGTATTGGGATCGGCACTGTCTGCTTTGCGACCAGCACTGTTTAACATCTTTGCAAGTGACATGGACAGTGGGATTGAGTGCACCCTCATCTGTGTGGTGCAGCTGACACACTGGAGGGAAAAGATGCAATCCAGAGGGTCCTAGACAGGCTTGAGAGGAGGCCCTGTGTGAACCTCATGAAGTTCAACAGCGTCAAGTGCAAGGTCCTGAATCTGGGCCAGGGCATTCCTAAACACAAATACAGTCTGGGCAGAGAATGGACCGAGAGCACCCCTGAGGGTACTGGTTGATGAGAAGCTCAACATGAGCCAGCAAATGTGCGCTTGCAGGCCAGAAAGCCAACCGTATCCTGGGCTGTATCAAAAGACATGGGGCCTGCAAGGTGAGGGAGATCCCCCCCATACTCTGCTCTCGTGGAACCCCACCTGGAGTCCTGTGTTCAGTTTTGGGGCCCCCAGCACAGGAAAGACATGGAAGTATTAGAATGAGTCCAGAGGAGGGCCACAAAGATGAGCAAAGAGCTGGAGTACCAGGGTTGTGCAGTACAAGGAGTAATGGCACAGGAACAGGTTGCTCAGAGAAGTTGTGTATGACTTGAAAAGTGTTCAAGGCCAGGTTCGATGGAACTTTGAGCAACTTGGTCTACTGTCTATGTTAGGAGGGTTGGAATTAAATTATCTTTAAGGTTCCTTCCAACCCAAACCATTCTATGATTCTATAATAATAATACCAACTAACAAAGTGCAGCAAATGCAATTATATGAAAAGACTAACTGCAATACCGTTTAAATTAGTTCTGAGCTTAGGATTTATGTTGGGCAAATCTATGATTCTACTTCAATATATTATGGTGGAACAAGCCATTTGACGATACCCAAGTGATTAAAAGGGAAAACAGAATCATCCAATGCAACCGTTAATAATATTCTACAATATCTATTAAAAAATATTAATAATTAGTAATGGCATATTTCTCAATTTCTTATATTTTTCCTATAAATAATTCTGATTTACTTTATTTTTTTACACTTCATTTTTTTATTTTGTGGGGGGAAAAAAGAAGGGGGGGGGGGGGGATTGAAATGGCTAGAAGCTGTGACAGGGAGGTTCAGCTGCATATCAGGAAAATGTTCTTCAATGAGAAGGTAACCAGGCACTGGAACAGGCTTCCCAGGGAAGTAGTCATTGCACCAAGCCTGCTGGAATTCAAGAAGCACTTGAACAACACTCTCAGACACATGGTCTGATTTTTTGGGTGGTCTTTTGGGGACCCAGGAGTTGGACTCAATGATCCTTGTTGGTCCCTTCCAACTTGGGATATTCTATGATTCTATGATTTTAACATATGGGTAGACACATATATATTGTCATCTGTAAACCTGATCCCTAGAAGCATGTAGAATTCATAAGCAAAAAGAATTCATGTAACTTGGTAACCAGATGCACTTTCACTGATCTCCTCTGTGTAAATTTCTTGTATGATATTTCTTTACAATTTATATTCCTCTTTTATAGTTAAATAAATATTTAGTAAATAATGGTGACAACCCATTACATTTAGAAGGCATTTCTTATATTTAAATTCTTTCTTATATATATGTTTTGAGTTAGATGACCAAAATTTTAAACTGTGAAGTGTTTCAGAATTTTTCCTGCAGTTCTGTGAAAAAAACATTTCTTTTGTGAAAGCAGAACGTTGCGTGACTACATCACCCTGTGATATATGATCATAAGCAAACATCCCCCAAGATATCCTTCAGATGTACCAGGTGCACTTTCCAGTCTTTACTGGAATGCTGTGTTTAGACATGACATTCAATCCCAAGTGATTTTGAATAAGTAGCCAGTTTATGAATAATCTATTGTATGAAATGCAATCATTCAGGTCAATCGGTCGTGTTTTGTATCAAGAAGAGTTATAATTTATTGCTAAACAACAACAAACTAATAAGCAACCACAATTAAAGTTATTCTAATGATAATAATTGTATCTGTCTTACATGTTAGGTTATTATTGATATACTTATGAAAAGCTGTTCTACAAACAAATCTGACTTTACTGGTGAGAATTGTTTTGTTAATGAAAAATGTCAACAGAAATGCAGAGGTGATATTTGTGGATGACTAGAGGAGGCGTTACACATTTATAATGACACTGATATCTGGAGAAATTAAATGTTAATATTTACTATATTACAAGTTAGTAACAGGACAGAATACTTGGTAATGTATATATCTGCCAAAACAATGAACTGGGTCATTTCTTGAAGCAGGTAGATCCAATGGTCTCACAGAGTATGAGGGAAGGAGTTAAAATGTAAACAGACTATTAGTAAATCAAGTTTAACTAGATACTCAGAGTATACTGTCATGAAAGAATTGTGACACCGATGAAGGTAAATATCTGTTACCATCACTCATTTTCCTCCCTCATTTTACTGTATAGACATTAGGTTTAACTTTGAAAACAATCAATTAAAAAAAAAAATCCATTGCAGTACATCCATATATATATATGTGTGTGTTGCTGGGTAAAACCATCATGGGAAAGACTAAAAAGCTAAAAATTCAAACAAGTGGCAACAATTGCTATGATCCCCTTGAAACAAGCAACAATCAGTTGTGTGGGCAAGACTCAAAGGTGTCATTGAGGAAGATACCTGCTATGGGCACTACCTGGAAGTTCTAAGCCAAGAGCCAGGCTGCAGGAGATAACTGGTCCTGTAAGGTCAGAAAGGACTGGTAAAGTTTCCTTAAGAAACTTTGTTACTTATATTTTTGTCACCCACCTTAGCAGGGCTGCAGCACTTTAAAAAGCTGCATTTTTGATTCTGTGTTTTATTGAAGCCTATCTCTAGACTTTGTAAGCTTTTCATGTGTCTGCTATTATATTTGCTTTAATCAAAACAGCAACATTAGACCTACCTAAAAGCTCTGGCTTACTCAAGGTATCATCACAGGTGTGTTTAACTTTATTTTATTTTTTTCTAATTCAGAAATAGAGGCTAAAAGTACCCACTTGGACATGCTTTCCTGACTTATAAATATGATATGATATTATAAATATAACTTCCCTCACTGAGTTATGATGAACTGCCTTATATTAAATCAAAATTAAAGTGCATTTAGCAATATTTTAACAGATATTTATAAAAATGTATATATAACTGATTCTCTGATATTGTGTCAAACTGTCTTCCAAAGAAAAAAATTTGAAAAACAGAATATTTGACTCCAAATGACATATTTTCATTTTCATTTCAGAGTTCAGTACTATGTTTCCACATATTAAAAAATAAAAGTCAGTTTCTCAGATGTAAGGAGTGTGTATCTATATTTTTATATGAGTACAGCTACTTGGAATTATATCTTATTATTTAACTTTTCTGGAATTGAAGTGACTCCTGAATAACCAGATATCAGAAACAATGGCCACTGAAACACCTTGTCAAACATCAGATTTTGTCAATTTTCCAGTTTATCAGAATCAAAAGTATTTCTGGAATGAGCATTTTTGCTCTTGCTTTTTGCTCTTGCTTTTTGAGAGGTATGCAGGAAAAGAAGTAATGTTATGGAATCCAGGCTCTGGCACATTGTTAATGTTCTTTTGCTTATTACAGATTTTAGAGGCAGTCTATGTAGTTTATTTACTTCAGATAGCTTTTGCTATTTGTTCAATAGTTCAACAATATTAACATTGGCACATATTTTTTTTAAATACATGTACATCCGATTTTGGAAAGCAGTTCACTCACTTCCAAGTTTGCTTCACTGGCAATCAGCAGTTTAATTTTCTACTTCAGTTAAGTCCTTTAGAAAATTTACTCTTAGGAGTACAGCTTTTGTCTTCCTTTAAAAAGCAAGACCATTTTAAAGACCATTTTTTTCTGCTCACATCCTGTAATGCATCCAAAATTCATAGACCCTCATTTTTCCTTTTTCAGTATAGTCAATATATGCTCTATGATTATTATGAATGACGCATAATTATGTAGTATAATCTGATAAGGCTTGTGATACTATGTATTGGTAACTATTTTGTCCTCTCAGACTCCTATGGCTGAGAGGATTTGATCAAAAGGTTACCATCCACCTTCCCATAAATACAGAACTGACTGAACTTTTGTGAACACCTGTATGGACGAGTTCACCCAGGTTCTTCCTCACAAAAAATCTTAATGACTTCAGTTCCATATAAGTAAGACATAATTCGCCAAGCTTAATGCATTGTCCTTCAACAATTTAGAAAATTGATATGTTCCGTCAATTAAGCATATTTTAATTTATGGTGGGTCCTGGTTTGCTACCAGAAGTGTGAAAAACTATATTGATACCAAATGTATTGCTCTGTATTCACATGGTGTACCATGTGCTGCCCACAGCAGAAATTTGCAAAATGAAAGGAGCTAGGGAAGGTTTCAATCACAGTAGAATAGTTGTAACGACCTGATACAATTTTTAATGCATGATGATATGAAAAGCAACACTAAAATTTTCATCTCACTGCAAATCTATTGACATACAACATAATACAAACGTGCAACTGAGATAAAGAGTAAATTCAACTTTACGTATTCATGTATGGTTCACTGAATGTTTTTATACCTTTCAAGTGATTTCTTTGAAAAAAAGTTATGAAATAAACTCTGTTTAGAATAATGTGGAAAAGAATGACTGATTTATAGTAATAGTAAGTTACAACCAGATATGAAAATTAAACTTTTAAATTGATTTCATTATAAAACTAAGAATAAAATAAAAAAAAAACTTGAGATCTATATCTTTACTTAAGCAAGTTAGATTTCCTAGTGCTCCTATAAATCATAAGTAATATGTTTATTAACCTTAAATAACAAGAAATGATTGCATAAAGTTATTATTGAACCAAGCTTTTTCTCCTTAATGTTTCAGTAACATCAAGGTAACTTTACCCAGGAAATGTCAGAGGTATGGTTTACCTTCAACTAATAAATGGACAGAGTATCTTGAACTCTTTATATATGAAAACCAACACTTTATATTCTTTCTTTTGCTTAAATGGAAGTAAAAGCATATCTTTACACTTAAATCAATTTTTATGTAAGATACTTAAACATTTCCCTTGAAAATTGTTTCCAGGTCACATTCATAGCACTCCTGCACTTGCAGTTTGTTTTGACCATGACATTTTCCTTTGCTATCATTATAATATACCCTTTCATTCTAATAAACACAAGGTGTAAAGAGAATTTACGATGTGGGAAATTTGGAAAACATCAATATCAAATGTTTTCAG
Source organism: Anser cygnoides (assembly GCF_040182565.1). Taxonomy (NCBI): domain Eukaryota; kingdom Metazoa; phylum Chordata; class Aves; order Anseriformes; family Anatidae; genus Anser; species Anser cygnoides. The sequence continues at coordinate 79,009,119 of NC_089874.1, forward strand.
TTTTTTTAGTCTTAATGTCAAACAAATGCATTCTAAAATTTGAATCTGATTTATTACACCATAAACGATGCTTTCTACGTTAAGGGCTATTTGAACCATTATAATACCAACCATTTAAAAAATAAAAAGTAAAAAAAAAAAAAATCTGAGTATAAGGCAGACTGCTTATCCTACTAGCAATGCTTCCACTTCTTGTTTTATCTTGAGAATTCTCAAGTTTTTGCACAGGTCAAAGGGGAAACATTTTTTGTGTAAGTGAAGTAAATTTGTCCCGCTAGTCATGAAAAAGTAATGGATCTTTTCAGAAAGCATTCATTGTATGGTACATACAACTGAACAAACTCCAGCTTCCCAATTTCAGATTTCTTATTGCATGGTGGGGTTTTTTTTTGTTTGTTTGTTTGTTTGTTTGTTTGTTTTCAGAGCATCTTAAACTGTTGTCATTTAGCATAAGATTCAGTAGAAAATTGGGATTTCAACTATTCTCATTCCAATTTTCTCTTCAACTCAAATTCTTTATTTAAGAGAGAGAAACTTTTCAGTTTTATGTACTTATATTTTCTACAGTGGTGTTTTATTTAAAATGAAGCTTTCTTGTGTGCAGAATACTTTGTGAACATAAACACCTTTTTTTTGGAGAAAATCTTCAACACCTCATCTCCTAGGAAAATATATTTGGATGTTTATTTTCTTTTATAACAATTGTCATAGTCCTTGGTGTTTCAAAGAAAATCTTGCCTGAATAATAGTTCAGCAGCAATTAAAAGGAGTTTCTTACTGGGTGTTTTGGGGTGTTTCTGGTAAACTAGAACTGGGTTAGTCTTCGACTAAACTATTGCATAACTTGGTCACTTCTCCACCTTCTCTGTTTTTGGGATATCCTTTCTAAATGAAAAAGAAATTGAAGATGATTTGAGGCCTCTAAGTATCCTGGAGTAAGGCATCTGTTCTTAAATCTGTAGAAAAAACGCCCTTAGTCCTGTGGTATGTTATTAACACTCCTAGAAATAGGCCATGGGCCTTGTATTGAGTTTGCCAAGCCTCCTAACTGAAACTTGTCAGCCTTGCTCTGACTGAACTTGATTTGGCCTTCCTGGAGCTGTTTTACTTAATTTAACTGCAACAGAAGTCTCATTCCCTTTATTTCTTTTTGTATAGTATAACCATAGTATTCATATATAAAGTAGCAATAAGATGTCATTCTGTGTAGAATGAGATATTTATGACTCTATCTAGCATAAAGAAATACAGGCCCAGTATGATCAGAGAGGCCTTGAGAAGAGCAAAGCAAGATGCGCTGTACAGAGCAGTATGGGCACAAGGCAAAGAGACGGGTGAAAGTCTCGGAGTCTCCAAAACCATAAATAACTCACAGGTAGTCATTAATAACTCAGTCAGACAGAAGCCACCAACAGAAGCCACCCATCAGACAGAAGACAACAATATCTGGGCCTAGAGGGGAAGGACAAAAGTAAGCTTAACACCAGGAATAGAAACAGGTTGTTGGAAACACGTAAAACAATTTAAACTGTATCTTTTTTTTTTTTTTCTGTATATGTAGAAATGAACATACTATATGTGAGAAATATTATATATTTTTTAAAAATGTATTAATGAGAATATATAAAAAATATAAATGTATACTTATCTTTTTTTTTCTGTAATACTAAGATATAAAGTTATAAGTCTTTGGTTAGACAGATAAGATTTCAGTTATACTAATAATTATAGGATTTACACATCAGCTATTTCCTTTCTCCCTATAAGATTTTTTTTCAGTGCAACAGAAATTACTCAAACAAATAGCTTGACTACAGGTGTCCAGGTGTCTTTTAATTCACCTTACTGGTTTGACAATTTGTATTGGGTTTATGTGGCAAGGTTTTGGTAGCAGAGGGGAGCTTCAGGGGTGGCCTCTGTGGAGAAGAGTCCAGCAGCTGTCCCATGTTAGATAAGGGCCAGTTTCAGATGGCTCCAAAAGGCATGAACCACTGGCCAGAGCTGAGCCAGTGAGCAATACTGGTTGCACCTCTGTAAGAGCAGATTTAAGAAAGGTAAAAACACTGCTGCACAAGAGCAGCTGGGAGAATGAGGAGTGAGAACCACCCCTGCAGACACCAAGGTCAGTGCAGAAGGAGGGCAGGAGGTGCTCCAGGCACAGGAGCAGAAGTTCCCCTGCGGCCTGTGGAGAGGCCCCTGGTGGGGCAGGCTGTCCCCCTGCAGCCCATGGGTCCCACAGCAGAGAAGATCTCCACGCTGCCGCCCGCAGAGGTGCCCCCCGTGAAGCAGGTGGATGTGGCCTGGAGGCCACAGGAGGAGGCTGCCCCCACAGGAAGAGGCCTCAGGCCGGAGCTGCAGCCTGTGGAGAGGAGCCCACACAGGAGCAAGGGGTCTGGGGAGATCTGCCACCCTTGGGGTATCCATGTTGGAGCAGTTTGCTCCTGACGGATGGACCCATATGGGAAGAGTTCTTGAAGAGATGCTGCCTGTGGGAAGCCCAGGACATGCTGTGCAGGGATGCTGTCCTTCGGGAAGGACAGCATCCTGTGGGAGGTACCCCACGTGGAGCAGGGGCAGAGAGTGACCATGAAGGAGCAACAGCGACAAAGCATTACGGACTGACGTTAGCCCCCATTCCCCATTGCCCTGTGCCGCTCAGGGGAGGAGGTGGAAGAAGGTGGATGGGGGGAAGATGTTTTTAGTTTGCTTTTAGTTTCTCACTGCTCTAGTCTGATATTAATAGACAATAAATTATATTGATCTCCCTACTTTGAGTCAGTTTTGCCCACAATGGTAATTGGTGAGTGACCTCCCTGTCCTTGTTACAGCCCTTGAGCCCTTTTCCCTGGTATGACCAGGGGAGAGTGAGAGCATTTGTGGTGAAGCTCAGCTGCCCAGCTGAGTGAAACCATTACACAGTTGTATTTAAATGGTCAAGTACTATGTAGAATTACTAGTTTGTTTTAGCTCAATTAAGGAGAAGAGGGAAATATGCAAAAATAAGATTGTATTTGTCAACCTAACAAAAAGTGTCACAGAAATGCAGAATCTTTAAACAGATCATAGAAAATCAGTAACAGAGATTATTTTTTTTCCCCTAACAGGCACCAGACTGAACACAGAGCTCAGCTAAAACTCAGTCTCTGTAGCTAAATGTACAGCGACTGAGATAACCTTGGTTTAGGCTTCAGGTTGATCTTAATGATATGAAGTACTTTGTGAGCATGCATATTAAAACAGCACAGTGTATAGAAGACTGAATATCAGGTGAAATGAAGGCAAGAAAAAGTACATAGTGGGATACAGTACACATCTAATTCTTTTGTATGCTCACCATTGTTTGATAGTTTCTCTGAATCACAAAAAAAAATATAACAAAAATGTGTTATACAAACATCCTCAGAATCTCTCGTGGCAGCTAGTTAGATTCATTGTTTGTTATTCAGATATTGATTCTGTCAAGTCCAGTATAACACTCAAACATACTTATTAATTAGCTACATAGATGCCTAATATTGTGTATTTAGATCAGATTACAAAGAATCCTGTTAGTTAGAAAGTAATTCACATTGTTTATCTGTGTATTTATACAAATTTACAGTGGTGGAATGTTTTCCTTGTGTTATCGTATAAAATTTACTGCATTAGATTTGAAGTTGTCTTTTTGTCTAGAAAAATAACAGTTTTAAAACATACTGCTCTCACAGTATATAGGGGCAAGGGGAAAATCAATCAAAAATGCCTATAAACATGGTTCCCACCCCAGTATTATGCTTCTTAAACCATATTCCCATGTTCATTTCCTGTGCTCACTGGAAGACTCTGAGAATGTGTCTAGCACTGTGTTCTGGAGATAACTACTCTACTGTTCTTTTATTTATTTATTTATTTGGAATCAAGCCAGGCTTTGGGAATACCTTCCTATATGTAAATAACAGCTGAGAACTTAGATCCACACCTAGATCTTCATCCAGAATTTGTTAGTCTATGTAGACAAGCCATCATCTCATCTACTCACTGATAGCAGTACTTGAACATCACGCCGACTTTCTGCAATACTTACAGTTTCATGGTTTGAAGGTGGTGTCACTGAGATGGATAATTTAAAATTATTCAGAAATGAATTCGATGTGCATGTGGCAACGAGGTCATTCTACTGTACTATAAAATGTTTAAAAAAATAAGAAAGAGGCATAAGTCTTTGTGCCTCAAGGCACATGCTCACCCTCAGCTGATGAAGATTAGGAAAAATCTTCCCCATTGAGCTGGTTAATACCTAATCAGCTATAGAGACAACTCTATCTACTTCATGTGATTAAGTAGTCCTAATTTCTGATGGGAATAAAATGCTGAGCTAGAGGGAACCATAGTCTGGTCTTTCATGGCAGCCCTTGTGTTTCATGGCAGCCCTTCATAAATGCCCTTTTCCATTGAGTTCTGAGATACAGTTTCAGAGGGTTATTTGTTAACTCCGTCTAGAAACATATAAAGGCACTTGGAACCAGCTGAGCTTCCATCCAGAAGTAGTAAACCACACTAGAGGCTTTTAAAATAATTAATAGTCTGAGTAAGTTCATTATCATTTAAGATCTATTTTAGCTACACATATTAATATTCTGTTTTTGTTGCAGGGCTATTTAGATACTGCCATTCATTGATAATAAGTCATTTATTCCTCATTAACTGTTAGGATGGATGTAGATATTCATTATAGCAAGACAACAGACTCATTTAGCTGCACACAGTGCTTGATTATACAGTATGAACGCTGACTGGAATGCAAATTTCATCCTACATAAGTCTTATCTTGGTTGTTATCCTCACCATGGGATAAAGTATCTTGTCATAATCTGCTGTACTTTTTAAAATTATTTTATTTTATTTTATTTTATTTTATTTTATTTTATTTTATTTTGGAGTATTTGTTCTACTCCAGAAAAAAAAAGAAAATAATAAAGACTGTTGATACTCTCAATTAGGGTAACTACTGACAAAATAAAGGTTTCCTAATCTAAACTGCACTTGAGTTTTTAAAATGTTCTTTGAAATGATGTGTTCTTGCTTGACGGTTGTGCCAAAATTAGTATAATCTTAAAACTGATGAGATTCAGTTTTAAAGAATGTGAGCAAATAGCCATTATACTAGTCATGGACACAAGCTTTTTTTTTCTCACAAAATACATGTATTCTGTGTCCCAATTACAGAAATCTAAGACCAATTTGTACCTGTCAAATGGAAATAAAAGTATGTTTTCTGACATTTTTTCCTCTATTCCAGGTCTGACTTCTGTGCATATTTGTGATTTATTTTTTCCTTTTTCTTTTCACTTTTATCTGTTTACATTTATAGAAAGCCTTTGTGTGTATACGCAGAAGTACTGTAATCATACTTCAGTTATTAAATAGCATGCTACTGCAATGCTCAGGACATTGTACAAGGCTTCCAGTAATGTAAGGAAATTAAAGCATTGCGATAAATTGAGATGTTGTGTCAGGGCTCTGTGTGAAGTGCATCAGGGCTAGTGCACCATCTCAGGAAAGGATCTATGACTCAGTCACAGAACTGCATTTATTGTCTCAAACAATATAAACTAACTTTTTATTGTTTTTCCACGGTCCCATTCAAGGCTACTACAAGTATATATGCTAAACTTGACAAAAATATATGTTCTTTCTCAGGGGGTGTTCATAGGATCTTTGCTGAATATCCAATGATGTTTACACTTTCAGAAGCGAAATGGCACTCTTCTTAGGATCTAAATCAGAGGCTCCAAATGTTCCTTGTGGGACTACAGAAAATAAGTGATAGAACCATCCAAAGTTTGGGCTTAAACAGGAAAAATAGCTTCATCAAGTCAGTTATACCAGTTCTGTTGTTCAACTGGTAGGAAGGTTTTGCAGAGAAATTATCAGTTGACTAGATAGTTCTTTCTTCCCACTCTGAGTGGGGAATGTTGCATTTCTCTTCATCAGCAATTAACAATTCACACACAGATATTCTGTCATTTATTTTAAGTGAGGCTCTTTTATATTTCTTTCTTTATACTGAGTTGTGGAAGGCCCATTGAATTTCCATCCTGTTGCAGATCCAAATGATGAGATGTTTATACGTGATGTAATATACATGAAAACTCTGCAAAGAACAGAGTTGCTAGGCAATCATTATTTCTCTTATCTTTGACATTTGGGCTTCATCAAGGTTTGGCCATTTGCCTTTTAAAGAAAATAAAAAACAAACAACCCCCACCCAAAAATCTGAAAAGCAAATGTTTTGTTTTGGTTTTGCTTGTTTGTTTGTTTTAGAAAGACAATTATATGGTCAAAAGATAATTTTCCACTACATAATAATTCTGATGGAAAACTTCTGACTAACCTTACTGAAGAACTTTAAATATGAAGGAGTTAAGACACATTGTACTATCCAGGACTGAACTGTTTAATGTTCAATCCAAAAAAGCCATTGCAGAATATATTACACAGAGGCGTAACACTGTAGGCTCCAAAGGTTCCTAATTTCTTCCAGTTAAAACCAGTTTTCCTTAGAACATTCTCTCAAAAGTGAGAATGTTCTCACACATCATCTCATTAAAGACTCTCCATCCACCTTTGAAACTTCTATCCTCTCCCCTTCCTTTCAAACAGAATCCCTAAAAGTTTTTGATTTCTAATGGCAAAATATATTTTAGAAGTTCTGTAAGTGCTGAAAAAATATAAAATCAATACATCTGTGAAAGGTAATTAAAGACTGAATACTTTAGAATCAGTGATTAAAGGGCAAAAAATAGACAATATAATTTGGCATAGACTCCATGTCCTTAACAGATTTTATACTGTGAAATACTTCCAGAGATCTCCAAATGTATTTAGATATAGGGGGAAAAAACTCAAAATCTGAAAAGATATACCCAACTTTAAAAAAAAAAAAAATTTAATTTAATAAATGTGCTATAAGATTGCATTTTTTACTATTACATGATATTACATTTTTATTTTCCCCAAATATAGTAAAACCTATGTTTCGTTATCCTAGTGAGCCTTACCAAAAGTTGCAACAAAGTAAGTGCTATTTATATTTTTCTTTAAAGTGTAAAGTTTAATTGTCTAAATGTCAAGGCTGATTCAGTCAGATTGGCAGCATGATCGTTGACAACATTCTTCAAGTATTCCAATTCACATTAGAAATTGAAGATCATATGTTGTGGGAGAAGATGCTTTAAGAATGAAAATATTTTTGATTCAAACAGATGGTAACTTTTTTTTTAGCACGTAAAATGAGAGAAAAGAGTATAAATAAAAGTTAAAAGCTATTAGACCTGGCAAGGTCAAAGAATGGATGGGGCAAAAATTGATTTCAAAATAAATGTTAAAATTTTTTTCTTTCCATGTTAATCTTCACCACTAAAAACATTCACTTTTTCTTAATGCATAACTACTATGGAACAGACACGGTTTCAATCCCGGAAATTTATTCAGGATTTAGCTCTTTTTGGTTTTCATACCAATACCGTGTAGCCTGTACAAATGGACGTATAAACATGAAAGTTCTTCTGATATTTCCAATAAATTTAATTGCTCATTTATAGATTGGTAACAACGTGGGATTTGGTGTTGCTTTCTAATTCCAGTGAGTGACTTTAATTTTTAAATTATTTTTTTTTCTCAGCTGGTAGGAGTTCTTATTTATTTCCTTGTTAAATTTATATGTTTATACTTGAATAGGTAGAGTTAAATTTGATGCTATGTATTGACAGCTCTTTTCAAATAACTCAATTCTTAGAGCTTGAAAATTGTAAGTGTTTAGTATGTGATATATTAAAAATTAAGAGCACTTAAGGATGCCTACCTCTAAGTACCAGATTCCAAGCAAAATAAAAAAAAAAAAGCTTAATCACTGTAAGATAAATTCATCCAAAAAAAAAAAAAGTACAGAAATACAGTAATTGCTCTGACTTGTGATGATAAAATAACATGATTTCAATGAAGACTAGTTTGAATTTATCAGTCATTTTATTTTCTTTGAATGCTGATAATTTTTTCTGCTGGCAAAAAATATTCTTAGTTCAAATATTAATGACCATTTTTTATGTCCATGCAGGCTTGAAATACTTCATATTAAATCTACATTGAACTTTCAGAAAACTTTTTAAAATTCAATTGCATTTAGCAGAGGTTGCTTTCCCAGCCTTCGGGATCCAAAATTTTAATAGCCCAGAATAAGGCAGTAACTTCCTAAAATTGTAATGGCCATGCAACTTTCTAAAGAAGTTCTTTGTGTTAGTTCGTTGAAGTTTATATCAGGCTTTTATCTTCTATGGTGAACAACTTCTGGGATATTTATTTTAATAAACAGCTATCAATAGTTCATGTTGTCTTTATTAGGTACTCATTAAATGGACAGAGAAAAAGAAAGTTGTGAGATACTTATTGTAATAACTTTACCTGGTGTCTAGCACCAAGAAAAAAATCATTAAGTGTGTCTGCTTGGTAATAACACTTCCTTACTGTTTATTGACCAAAAGCCTCTTTTAATAATTCTTGTAAGACAAATAAAAAATGTGTACCTAGTTGTGGTACACTCGTGGAAATTTAAGATAAACCTGTACAACAGAGCTGGCTGCCAGCTCAACTTTTATCTAATGTTTTGTATATATAGCACTTTGGAATGCTTAAATTTACAACAGTGTTCTCCCCTTGTAGTATTTTATAAAACAATGTTATAACCAAACCCTTGTGAATAAATTACATCTCTTACTTTTTGCAAGAAGGGTTGAATACAGAGATGAATTATCCAGGCTTGCTCAGTATCAAAACGGAACAGAACTAAGAAAATCTTGAAGTCTACTTTGCTATTCAGCACCCTTTTTCATGACAAAGCCTAATTTCAGATGATATTTTAAGGACAGCTGATCTAGCATGTCGGGCAACCTAAATCCTAGGTCATCTAGAAAATATGAGTTACACTTTTATTAGTGATTGTGAAAGATCAGAGTATGCATTCTAGGTAACCATAAACTCATCAGAATTTGATGTGAAAAAATAATGTCCATATTTCCTGAAACAAAACTGAAAACTATGAAAGGAAATAACTCTGAAACAAAGAAGCTTCTGAGAAACTTCTCTTTGATCTTCAGAAGTAATTATATAAGACAGAATGATAGCCACCCATTTATATAACTTAGTGATATATTTGGCTTTTATGTGTTTTGTAGTATATAGCAGACCTATACCAGAATCATTCTGTTACTAAGATTCTTATTCTAAAAAGAATTATGCTCTTGTTCCACTAAAATTAGTGTCAGAGGATGGCTGAGTGCAGTATAGATAGGATTTCAGAGTATTTGAATCGACTTTCTCATATTACAGAAAAGATTTCTTGCAGGAATAAAACATATTTCTATCATGTGTTCAAAGGTTTCCTTTTCTTTGTTACTAGGATAACGTTAAACCTTCATCCCTCAGGACTGATATTTTTGTTACTGAAAGCATAATTCCTACTGATCCAATTGTGATTTCCAACTGTACTAAGACTGAAGGTTGAAAGTCTGATGCATTCATACAGAATATTAATTAGGTAAGACTATATGTTTAGACTTAAGCATGGGTTTAAGTTCTTTGTTTGACTGGGATCTATGTCAATAATTTGGCAGGAACTCAACAAGTACAGCCAAAAGCATTTAACAAAATAAGGGTCCTTTTAAGGTAAAGACTTTATCTATACACTGAATGTACATTCAGAGCCAGTAACTGATAGATAAGTTTAATTTGGGGAAAACTGAGAAGGTAGAATAAAACTATTGTGGTCTTTTATGTAGCAAAGGTAAATGTCCTAGCTGCATTTAAAAAATCCCTAAACACTTCATGTTATTATAACAACTTTAAGTGGAATACCCTCTTTAAACTTTGAAAAAGAACTGTGTTTTTTATACATATATACGTATATTAGTTTAAATAGACTGGAGGAGAAAATCTATGACACTTAACCTTTAACTTTTACAATTATTTGTTTTCTGCAAACAGGTGCTGTAAGAATTCTGTAAGAAAATTTAATCTCTTTTAACTTCCTCCTTCCCTCTAAAGACACATGACAAAATACTTTCATAATTTCTGAATTAGTTCAGTTGATTTTTCACCAATTAAAAATTGACATAGATTTCCTATTTCTATATAAGAGGAAAGACTAAAGATGACTGATATGCTGGAATTATCAAACAGATTATTCATTGTTCCTGAAACCTGTTATCTCATTCCAGGAATTCTGATTTCAAGGATTTGTTCACTCTAATCAATGTATGTAGTAGTTGATTGTTATTTTTCTTACCTATAAACACCATATACAGTTATCTTCAAAAATGTTGTTGCTTTGAAGTCTGCTTTGGAGTTCTTGTTCTATAAGACTAACTAAAAAGGAAAAAAAAAAAAAAGACAATATGACAATATATGGTTGATGCTTTCATCCCCCATGTAAGAAAATCCTGTTTAACAACCCTTTGTTTCTTTAGGAAAACAGTCTAAAGTTCATAAAGAAAGCAGTCTCTTACTGGCGTGAAGCATCATGGAGAGTATTTAAACTGGCTAACATCAGGTATTTAAACAGATGAATAAGTATGTATATCATCTGTATTTAGTTGAATGGTCCTGTCTGAGTACTATGTGGCATGATTACATGTATGATGTCTGTTCTTAATTTAAAAAAAAAAAAAGAGAAGAAAATATTACTGAAATGTAATGATCTTTATAATAATCATGTTACCATTTATGGAAAATAGGAAAAAAAAATCTCATTACATTTTCAGTCTTTCATTACCATTGTGATTTAGTTTTCATGAAAGCCTTTAGTGAAAACAATGAAGATGAAAGTCTGCCTCCACTAGAGACAATGACCAAAGTCCTACTGGCTTTGGCACAGTGTGAATTTTTCCTTTCCATCTACCTAAAAAAGCAACCATAAGAGAAAAAGCTCAGTTACAGTGATCTTCTTAATTGTAAGCATTTATGTGATCTCTTCTTAACTGTGAAAACATATTGTAACTGTCCAATTTCTTTTCTTTGTGGTGCCTAACTTTTTGCTTGTAAACACTGGAAATTTGTTCTGATAGGGTATTTTGCTTGGGTTGCTATCTATTAGGATGTTTCAGAACTGTACAGCATAAAAGTATTGTTTTATGAGCCTTTTAAGCAATAGGACTCTAATTTCTTGTAACAGTAAATTCCAAAAGCTGTGTTTTTTGCTACCAAAAAAAAAAAAAAAAAAAGTTATCTTTATCTTTATTTTTGGTTATCTCAATTTTTAATAATCATTAGTTCTTATATTTCTATGATATACATTTAAATCCCAATCTTTTATCTTTCTCTGTTACCTGTACAGAGCTTTTCAGTGTCTCCCCCAGTGGGCCTCCTCTAATATTCAGTAACATTAATAACTAAAAAAAAATCAAATTTTTTTTTTGCAAATCTTCCTTAAATTAGCTTAACCGCAGCACATGACAACAGGCTTTGATATTTTTGCATGAACTTTCTTTTCAAGTGTCTGTGATGTCTAGCTCACCCTGGATTCCAATAAGCATAGAATTTTTCAGATTCAGATTTCAGAAGTGTTGTAGGTAACAGGATAAACTAATAGTTTACCCAAGCAGAATAGGAAGAAATTAGAACATACATGATTTTATAATATAAAAAACAGGGGAAGAAATCTTTGTGTAAAGAGATTCTCCCCATGTGACTGTTGCTTAAAGAAAAATCAAGTGGCCTGGCAAAACTATAATCTAGCAATCACAAATCTATTTTTTAAACTGTGTCGTTAGCTGGAGGTGCTAAGAAATTTGAAAGTAAAGTTATCAATTTTCACTGTTAATTATAAATGACTGAAAAAGGAGTAGAGACTGAGAGTCTGATGAATTTCAACTCTTGAAAATGTCCTCTGATGTACATTTTGTGCTCTTAGCAGCCAAGGACGTCAGTGAAAAGTAGTGAAGAAACTATGGCCAGCAGAAACAATCAATTCCTTCTTTAAAAGTTCTGTCATACCTCGAGCAGATTAGAAGGAACTTCACCATACCTGAAATAAAAATATGTCATAAAGATACCTGTATGCATCAAATTGTAATCCCAACCATTACATATTTCAGACTTCTGAATGCGTGTAGCCACCATACTGTATTAAGGCAAACAATTGGATTCATGGCTGTGGTGGTTTCACCCTGAAGGACAGTATAACTCCTCCACAACTACTCTCTCATGCCCCCTCCTCAAAACAAGTGGGGAAGAAAATACCAAGGAAGAGTTCAAGAGTTGAGATAGGGAGACAGGGAGATCAGTCTACAGTTATTGTCACAGGCAAAACAGCCTCAAAGGAGGGAGATAAGTATAATTTATTGCCTATTAATAACAGACTAGAGCAGTGAGAACTAAAAGCAAACTAAAAACATCTTCCTGCCATTCACTCTCTTCTATGTCCTCCCCCCGAGCGGCGCAGGGGAATGGGGAATGGGGCCTGCGGTCAGTCCCTAAACACTTCGTCTCCGCCGGTCCTTGACAGTCACTCTCTGCCCCTGCTCCATGTGGGGTCCCTCCCACAGGATGCTGTCCTTCCCAAACTGATCCTGCAGGGGCTTCCCACAGGCAGCAGCTCTTCAAGAACTGCTCCCACATGGCTCCGTACCACAGGGTCCATCTGTTAGGAGGAAACTGCTCCAGCATGGATACCTCACAGGCGGCAGATCCCCCCAGACCCCCTGCTCCTGCATGGCCTCCTCTCCACGGGCTGCAGCTCCAGCCCAGGGCCTGCTCCTGCGGGGCCTCTCCATGGGCCGCAGCCTCCTCCAGGCCACATCCACCTGCTCCACCGGGGGCTCCCCCACGGGCTGCAGCGTGGAGATCTGCTCCGTGTGGGACCCACGGGCTGCAGGGGGACAGCCTGCTCCACCAGGGGCCTCTCCACAGGCCGCAGGGGAACTTCTGCTCCAGCGCGTGGAGCACTTCCTGCCATCCTTCTGCACTGGCCTTGGTGTCTGCAGGGGTGGTTCTCGCTCCACATTCTCCCAGCTGCTCTTGTGCAGCAGTTTTGTTGTTGTTGTTTGTTTGTTTTCTTTTATTAAATATGCTCTCACAGAGGTGTAAACAACATCACTTATTGGTCTGGCTCTGGGCAGCAGTAGGTGCCTTTGGAGCCATCTGAAACTGGCCCTTATCTAACATGGGACAGCTCCTGGACTGTTCTGACAGAGGCCACACCTGCAGCTCCCTGCTGCTACCAAAACCTTGCCGCGTAAACCCAATACAATATCTGAAGTTATTACAGGTGGTCGAACACCTTGTACCTGAGTTTTTCAAGGTAAGGATATTTTAAAATATTTCACCTTTCACTGAAAACTCTTCATTTGCTTCTGTGCCATACAGAATCTGGTACGATGAATGTATGGGTCTGTGCCTCTTTTATGCTGTTTCTGTACAAATAATGACTGTAAATTTCATGTTTACTTCAAGCTGGGTACCTAAAACTCAGTTCACATAAAATTGTCGAGGTCTTCTGAAACACAGTCTGCAAAATTAATTTGGCAGCATTGCATCCTAATTAATTTGTATTTTGCTACTTTAAAAGTTAAGTTGAAATGTATTTTATTTTTTAATAAGCCTTATGTTACTGAACTTCAGCTCTGCCCTCAGTTTTATGTGACAAGAAGGATTCCAGAGTAAAGAAGAAAAATTAACTGTTCTACACAATGAAGTATATTCTCTGCTTTCTTTGACTCTGTTATGCAGTTACTTGATCATGCCTTTCAAGCGCAGAATTTAAATAATAAATTCTTAAATAAGATATTTTTTCCATGCTGTACATCACTTCAGTGATAACTACTGTAATACTGTTGACATTCAGAAGTCTGTAAATATTTTTTTACAGTCTACTAAAGTGTTTTACATGACATTTATTAAACCAAGAAAATTGTAAATAAACAAAACACATGACTTGTGTAAATTGAAAGATAACAAAGCCAATTCACTTGAACTCATTTATAATGTCGTATGTATTTGAAGTACACTCAACTGTGGGTAGGATTTCATTACATCACCATTTTTTTAAAAATCTTTTGGTCTTCAGCCTTCCCTACTTTAACACAGAGAATTAGAAGTCACAAAGTAGTCACAGGCTACTTCATTTGCAATTAAGACTGAGTAATTTGTTTGCTGTTATTCACTGTCATTTTAATCATTGCACCAGGTTTCTGTAAAAGCAAGAGGCAATTGGTGTAAGTCAAATGTCCAACACAAAAGACAAAAGGCATTTCACCAACCACAGCAGACTTAGCACAACTTTTGAGGGGGCTCAATTTTTTTATTTTATTTATTTATTATTTTTTTTCAGAAAGCTAATGTCCTGATATACTCTGATTACTGAACTGATATAACTGCTGGCTTTGCATGTACTATTTCAACACAATATCAATTGAAATTATATTTTATATTTGTGTGAATATAGATCACTTCATTTTTTTTTTTTTTTCCCCAGCAGTAAAAGTCTGTAAAATAAATGTGAATTTTATTCATTTAACACATGAGGTTTGGATTCAGGGATTTTTAACCAGTTTTATGTATGGATATTTCTGTTAGGAGAGAAAACTAAGTTATACATCATCATTTTTGTAGATGCAAAGTTACAGCAATGATTATCGTAATGTCATGTGAGTCCATCAACAGAATGCAACCATAGCTTTGCCATTTTGTTCCCTCCTACATTAGATCTTGAATGCTATTATTTTCATATGCAGTTGTGTAAAACACATTTTAAAAATTTAAAATCATAGTATTTAGATACAGTCAAAGGACACTTTGTGTGTGTGTATATATATATATATACATATATATATATGTACCAAAGTTTAGTATTTTCCACTAAGATAGAAATAAGAATGTAATTCAGAAGATAATGCACTGTAATTTTTTTTTTTCTAATTTTTCCATAGCCCATGGTTCTTGCTTTTGAAGGCTGAGTTGGGAATTAGTACATGTACTAATGGGGACGTTAAACATAAGAATAAATTTGCTGCAGTTTCCTTAGTTCCAGGAAAAAAAAAAAAAAAACTTATCTTACTTATCTTACATTTCTGTTTTGTAACAATAAAGTAGTTAACGAAAATACATTTTGAAAATGAATTTTGTACATTTTAGATTGACAACTCAGCAATATGCATCAATCAAGTTGAATGACAATATAAATGCCATGACAAGAATCCTATAATTAAGGTGATCTTTTATAGAAATCTTTGAATTAAAGTGAAATCTGACAGTTTCTCTGGAGGAAATGGTAGCAGAGATATATTTGACCAGGCTTTAATTGTGGAGAGATGCAGTAGTCCTGTGACAAGCGGTGTTCCCCAGGGGTCGGTGCTGGGTCCGGTCTTGTTCAACATCTTCATCGACAACCTTGATGAGGGAATAGTGTCCACCCTCAGCAAGTAGGCTGATGATACAAAGCTGGGAGGAATAGCCAACATGCCAGAAGGCTGTGCTGCCATGCAGCGAGACCTGGACAGGTTGGAGAGCTGGGCAGGAAGAAACCAAATGAGGTTTAACAAGAGCAAGTGTAGAGTCCTGTACCTGGGAAGGAACAACCACATGTATCAGTACAGGCTGGGGGATGACCTGCTGGAGAGGAGCTCTGCGGAGAAGGACCTGGGAGTCCTGGTGGACGACAGGTTGGTCATGAGCCAGCAGGGTGCCCTGGTGGCCAAGAAGGCCAATGGAATCCTGGCGTGGTTTAAAAGGAGCGTGGCCAGCAGGTCAAGGGAGGTGATCCTCCCCTTTCTTCTCTGTTCTAGTCAGGCCTCACCTGGAGTAGTGTGTCCAATTCTGGGCTCCCTGGTACAAAAAAGACAGGGATCTCCTGGAAAGAGTGCAGCAGAGGGCCACAAAGATGATACGGGGCCTGGAGACACTGAGAGACCTGGGTGTGTTCAGCCTCCAGAAGAGAAGACTGAGAGGGGATCTTATTAATGCTTACAAATACCTTAAGTGTGGGAGACGGTGGAATTTGGCCAACCTCTTTTCAGTGGTTTGTGGGGACAGGACAAGGGGCAATGGCCACAAAATGGAGCACAGGAAGTTCCACACCAATATGCAAAAGAACTTCTTCACGGTGAGGGTGATGGAGCACTGGAACAGGCTGCCCAGGGAGGTTGTTGAGTCTCCTTCTCTGGAGATATTCAAGCCACGTCTGGACGCCTACCTGGGCAATCTGCTCTAGGGAACCTGCTTTGGCAGGGGGGGTTGGACCTGAAGATTTCTTCCCTTCCAACCCCTACAGTTCTGTGATCCTGTGATTTTCCTAATGGTTAATAGTTTTTTGGTTTTGTTTTTCCAAAATAAAAGAAATTTTATAATCAACCTGCAAGGTAGGTAGAGTAAGGTAAATATAAAGCAAATTTCAGACTTTTTTTTTTTTTTTCAAAAGATTAGCTCAGGTTATTAGTGTAGTATATTCCTACAAACTACATTACCAATACTCATATAAACAAAATTTCTAGAACAATCAGCAGCTCATAACTTAAAGAAGTTAACATGTTTAAAATCTCAGAAAACTGGTGTAGATTTTACACACATTGCCCCACTACCAAAATTATGGTGTTAGAGCAGTCAGTTATAACAATGCTTACTGCTTATTTGCAGACGTTTGAATATTACCATTAGAGTAAGTAAATTTAAGACATTAAAAATTGCCCCATTAATAGTCTTACAGATGCTTTAACTGTTCTGTGCCTTATGTATGGTCAAACTGTGTTATAAGATACTTTCTTGACTGACAACTGGAGTTGTTGCTTTCTATTCTTTATATTACCATAATACTTAGAAGCCCTATTAGCGGCCAGGATCCCTATGTACAAATGCAAGCCAAGAAGACAATCCCCATCCAAAGAATTATCAAACTAAGTAGAAGACAAGAAAGCAGATGGAGTGAGACAGATGGTTGGAGGCTGAGGGTGGTAAAATAAAGCCCAGAGATGATACTAGGTTTTAAAACTCTACGAGTTCAGCCATTGTTGCATGCTTTGAAGACAGTATTAAATAATAAATGACAAAGAAACAAATAAATAAATAAGAATTTTACTTGGGGTTCTGATCTGGATCTTTACTTGGGGTTCTGGAATGAAGATCTGAACATATCTATGGGGGGCTTCTTGACTGGATTGGAAAATGATTTCATATATATGTATATATTATGCATATGTAGGTACCTGTCTGAAAATCTGGTAAGCAATGATAATTTAACTTGTATTTGTGAATATGATTCCGCCCACTGAGAAGAAGTGAAGGGGAAGGATGGCTGAAAGGCTATTTAGGTGAGAACATAAAAATTAGAATGTGAAAAATGAAAACCAGGAAACAGATAATTGTATAATAAATAATCTATATCTACCGTTTCATTCGGAAGATGTGCTCCTGACATGGGAACACTATGGTTCAATATTGCCACTGCAAACAAAACAAGGACAGAAACTAAACTTGAGATCACCAGAATGAGACATGGTATGGGAAGGACAGTAAGCGTGTCAACAGTTCTGTTAACATTGAAATAGTATCTATAGCCATGATGCAAGGCAGAAGGGGGACCCACAGCACAAAAGAGACATGGAACTACTACAAAAATGGTCACAGGGCTGAAACACATGTCCTGTGAAGACAAGCTGAGAGCTGGGGTTGTTCAGCCTGGAGAAGAGAAGGCTCTGCGGAAACGTTATAGCTTCCTTCCAGTACCAAAAAGGGGCCTACAAGAAAGCTGCAGAGGGAATCTTTGCCAGGGTGTGTAGTGAAAAAAAAAAAAAAAATAGATAAATAAATAAATAAATAAACAGTGTAATGGTTTTAAATTTCAAAAGGATCGATTTGGATTGGATATATGTAAATTTATATATATGAAAATTTATATATAAATTCTTTACTATGAAAGCGGTGACGCACTGGAACAAGTTGACCAGAGTAACTGTGGATGCCCCATCCCTAGAGGTGTTCAAGACCAGGCTGGAGGGGTTTTGAGCAATCTGATCAAGTGGAAGTTTTCCCTGTCCATGAAAGGGTAATTAGATGATCTTTAAGGTCCCTTCCAACCTAAACCATTCTATGACTCTTTGATTCTATGTATTCAAACACAGAAATGAAAAAGAAAACAGACATTTTTTTGAAAAGATTATGAATTTAAGATGAAGTTTCTATTTTATGAAATTGCTTCCATTAGATGGGAAAGACTACATCAAGTTACAGGGGAAGGATCATAAGTAGAACAAAAAATGGAAGTCCAGAGAAAGTAGAGTGGGCTTTATTTCTGCAATTAAAAATTAAATTAAAACATAATGGGTACAACGTAAGGTTTTGAGTTTTCATTATGTTCTTGTCTTCATGCTTTCTGTTGCTTTCAATACATAGTGAATTATTGGAGAAATTAGTTTAAAAAAAAAAAAGTTATGATCACAGAGATCTTCAGAACTGAACTTGATTCTTGAGAAGAAAAAAAAAAAAGAGCTGTTCTCCATAAAAACTTTAAAATCTAAGTTGCAGTTTCCACACTTAACTTTATTACCAAAGAAAAACAAAGAAACGAAGGAACCAAATAATATCATAAGTGCAAATTTTCAGGTTGTTATTTTTATATTGTTCTAAATTTGATTTTTTTTTTTTAATAAAAACAAAGTATTGGATTAATTAGGCTGCATTAGATTTTGGTGTTTTTTTGTTGTTGTTGTTTTTTTTTTTTCCCTTCTCTTTTATCCACTTATAACCTTATGAAAAAAATGGTAGAGAAAATGGAACAAAAAAAAATTCTACACAAAACATAATTAATAATTCAGTTCCTCACCTTGTTCATTCTAAAGGTGTTATTATCAAAGTACAAACACAAGATAATACAAGTTTTGAAGTAAAAAAAAAAAAATCTTATGTGAAAACGAAATAACTTTTAAAACATCAATATTTGTATTTAGAAATTTATTTAGAAAATTTCACATTGCAAATATGGCATTCTTCCACCCAGATGAAAAACAAATAAACAAACATACAAACAAGCAAACAAAAACTACAGTGACCTTCCTAAATTGCAAATGTTTAATTCAACTTTAGTCAATAATAATTGTCCTATATGATGTAGTCTTGATTATAGGAATACCTCTTATTTCTGATTAAATTAGAGTATGAATTTGAGGAAGTTAAAAATATTGCAACTTGATACAATGGGCTAAAGTACTGTAAAAGGATAAAAAGATGCATGTTCCCTTTGTTTTTTGTTTCATCATTAATTAACTTCTCTGTTTAAAAAAAAAAAAAAAGCTGTTTAATTCGTATAAATTTAGGGTTTAGTGATTGGATGCTGAACACGAGATAAAGTAAATAACATTTATGTTGTATCTCTTCAATAAGAAAGAAATCAGTAATATCTCTTTTTCCCTTAGACATTGATAGTAGGTTATCAATAATTTAGGGCCTTCTTAGATGACTATAGGTCTATTTTTTCTCAATATTTATTTATAGGTCTGGAATTATAAATGTGATTTATGATAGATTTTTGAAGAAGTATTTTTGTAGTGTCAAAGACATTTCACAGCAAGTAGGCCATGTACAAACACCAGTGTTTTCTTGGGTGAGAGGGATGTGTGTAGGTATTTTAGGATTTTTTTCCTTTTTATTTCAAATATCAAATATTCGAAAGGCTTCAGGTTAACAGACTTTTTTTTTTTTTTTTTTAATAAGCTAAGCAAAGATGAAAATAAGGTCAAGTCAGAGGTTTCATTTTAGACATCTGGGTTTAGGCCTTTAGAATCAGGAAAATAATTTACATTTCTATATGTTCTGAATTAAAGTATTGTTAGGGGATCCTGTTGTTTCACCTAGCAGAATGGATCTCCTCAGGCATCCAGAATTCACTCA
Source organism: Anser cygnoides (assembly GCF_040182565.1). Classification (NCBI taxonomy): domain Eukaryota; kingdom Metazoa; phylum Chordata; class Aves; order Anseriformes; family Anatidae; genus Anser; species Anser cygnoides. The sequence goes on from NC_089874.1 coordinate 79,029,024, forward strand.
AAGAGTTGACTCTTATTTAAAGCAATGAGAATTTAATCGTACTCGTATATCAGCTCAAACTGGGGGCCTCCAGGGAGGATCTCCACTCAATACCTGTGTTCTTATACAGTATAATCTTCATTTTGTCATCTATAGTCCAATCAGTTTTTGACACATGCACGTTATGTTCCTTCAGATTGGCATTTTGTTGTTGTTGTTGTTATGAGTAGGATATCTTCTGTTGTCTCCTGGATATGTCGCATCTGGTGCCATCTTTGGTCAGCATGTCCCCCCTCCCTCGATCCGCACCACCCAGATCCCAACACACCACCACTTGGTGTTGCACAATGACCACTACATACCAGGTTTGAGTCACACGGAGCTCATAGTACAGCCTGAGACTTCACCAAATTTACTGATGTTAAACAACAGCTACCTGAGTTCCTCATGTTACAGTGGCATATTTCCCTTTCACTGTATTATCTGTAACAATGACATAGCAATGCCAATATATTCCTCTCAAGTGTAAGAACAGTATCTATATATGTTTTTATGTTTTGAGACAAACATTTGATTTTGGAACTGGTACTGTTTAACGTCTTTGTGAGTGACATGGACAGTGGAATTGAGTGCACCCTCAGCAAGTTTGCCAATGACACCAAGCTGTGTGGTGCAGTTGACACACTGGAGGGAAGGGATGCCATCCAGAGGGACCTTGGACAGGCTTGAGAGATGGCCTTGTGTGAACCTTGTGAAGTACAACAAGGTGAAATGCAAGGTTCTGCATCTGGGCCAGGGCATTCGTAAGCACAAATATAGGCTGGGCAGAGAATAGATTGAGAGCAGCCCTGATGAGAAGGACCTGAGGGTGTTGGTTGATGAGAAGCTCTACATGAGTCAGCACTGTGTGCCTGCAACCCAGAAAGCCGACTGTATCCTGGACTGCATCAAAAGACATGGGGCCAGCAGGTTGAGGGAGGTGATTCTCCACCTCTGCTCTGCTCTTGTGAGACCCCACCTGGAGACCTGTGTTCAGTTCTGGAGCCCCCAGCATAAGAAGGACAGGGAAGTATTAGAACATCTCCAGAGGAGGGCCACGAGGATGAACAAGGGGATGGAGCACCTCTCCTGCGAAGACAGGCTGAGGGAGTTGGGGCTGTTCAGCCTGGAGAAGAGAAGGCTCTGGGGAGACCTCATAGCATCCTTCCAGTATCTAAAGGAGTTCCTCCAGGAAAGCTGGAGAGGGGCTCTTTACCAGTGTGTGTAGTGATAAAACAAAGTGTAATGTTTTTAAACTAAAGAAGGGTAGATTAAGATTAGACATTAGGAAGAAATTCTTTACTCAGATGGTTGTGAGACACTGGAACAGGTTGCCCAGAGAAGTTAGAGGAATTACATGATCGTGAAAGTCCCTTCCAACCCAAACTGTTCCATGTTTCTATGATTGTAAACTATAGAACAAATTGATTTTTGGGTTTGTTTGTTTTTTTCAAAGCTCCTGAAATGGCATAAAGTGAAGAAAGCTAATAGTTCTGATTATTAAGTCAGGCTTTGTTACATTAAATATTCACAGATAATTAGCAGCAATTATACAAATATCATAAGGTAAATAGTTTTCACAGAGAACCCAAAGGGTACACTCCTTTCTGTTTCACGATTACTCTGGAGAATTTACTACTAAGTGAACCCATCCTCTATGTGTCTTTTAATATTTGATTTGTTCTCTTATGCTGTTTCTGATTATTAAGTATTTTTCTGATTATTAAGTATTAAATAAAATACTCATTAAGTATTCTTGACCATTTTAATTATGAATTGATTTTTAAATATATGGCAAAATTGTTTATGGTTAGATTTTTCAGCTATGCTTTCAGAAAAAAAAAAAGTGCTATTACTGTACAGTTCTTTACTTCTTGTTAGGAAGTATGTTATCTGTAAAATATATTTATTACAATCCAGTTGTGCTTGGCTTTGGAACACTGATGCTCTCTCTTCATCATGAAGTACCCTCTTTAGTTTATATTTCTGCATATTAGCCGTCTGCTGAACTTGTGTTCTCTCTTTACACACTACATTATCATCATCTTAATGATGGATATGTAAGTTCTTCATATAAATAAAATAAATAAATAAATAAATAATAGAAGCAGGAAAGGAAAACAAATTACAATTTTAAATTGTCAAATCCCAGCGAAGATTTGATGATTCCAGTCTTTTTCCACTTATAAAGAAAATCATTCTTTTTAATAAAGCTGGGAATAAATGCTGTTATCTTTGCTATTTCTGTCCTGTAGCAAAACAAGCATAGTACTATGTCATATAATCAGGAAACAGAGCGTCTGAAGTCTATGCAGTTCCTCACAATAATTTTACAGCCCACTTCAAATGTCTTTATTACATAGATTTTATTTTTTTTTCCTATCAAGAAAAATTAAAGGGCTACTAAGCTCATGGACTATCTTGAAGATAGTAGGCTAGCTGGAACAGTAGTAAAATGTAATACAATAGAACAGTGAAAAAATATTTTGATTAATTTATTGAAGGCCTATATTAAGTTGGAACTTCCTATAAATGTGGGGAACAATTATTTTCTGAACTTATCAGGATAAGAAATTATTGTTTTTAATTTATTTTCTCAGACTATGGTTGTTTATTTTTAATGCATGTTTTCTTGTTCTACAGTATTCTAAGGAAGTAAGAGAGGTATTATTCTAATTATTTTTGAAGATGTGAGCTAAGAATTGCTAACAGAATATCAGGTATTCACTGAGCAGTAACTTGGTAAACAATAGAAAGAGAAGGATGAGAATAGAGAATTCAGGTGATGATTGATGGTTCTTCCTATGGGGTTAAGCAGTCATACCTCTTAGTGTCTTCAGGTGGTGTTAAGAGTATTCATCACTTTTTCAACACCTAGTTCATTATTTAGAAAGTATGCCTCTGAAAGTATTCTTCCTCTGTCTTTTACTCTAGCCAAATATTAAAAGTCAAAATCATCAGCTCTATATTGTAATTAAAAATCCTTTTCTCTAGAACATGAGCTTTTGGCAGATAAGAAGTTATATAATACCAAATCCATTCCAAATCTTCAAACATTTAAGACATATTAGAGGAAGAGGGAGCACAGCTATTTGAACCACAATGATATTGTGTCAGCCATGGAAACAAGTGGAAAAAAATAATACTGGTACACTCCAGTTTCACAGAACAAACTCTCCAGATAACACAGTGTAATCAATAATGAAGAAGTTATTGCAATCCTGTCTTCTTGCATAAAAATGGAACTTTTCCTAGTTACAGTATTCGACTTAATTGAAGGATCATTGAAGATTTCTATTCAGTAGAGAACTATTATCCCTATGAAATGAAAATATTTATGAAGAACAGCTTGATGACTGAATAGTTCCTTCATTTGTAATGATAATTATTCTCTTTATTTAGAAGAAGCCACAAATAGAAAAAGGGCTCTATACAGCTTCAGGCACCAAATATAAAATATTATGTTCAGATGAGCAAAAAGCTTTCATCAAATGCGCTTAGACTGCATATTTTCATTGTAAAGACCATTACTTCTCAAGGGCTAGAGGGGCAGGGGGGCTAAAGGGGCTAAAAGTTGTTAAGACATAGCTTTACCAGTTTTGGAGCATAGATTTGCAAATTTCAATCAAATGGCTATGCAACACCACATGTAGTATTTGATATATTTTAGTTAATTGTATCAATGTTAAATATCTCAAAATTGAGGTATTTCAGACATTTGTTTTAACAATAAAAAATCTGTGCCTGTATGTACTTCTGTGTGCTTGTGTAGTCCTCATTGTGTTTACATATCTTTGTTGCCCGTGAAACATGCTTAGGCATGTGCTTAGCCTGTCTTGAAGTTTATCACATGCTTAAGTACCTTAATTTTAAGATTATCTTTTATTTCCAACAACACTGCTGACATAAGTCAAAAAAGAAGAAGAAGAAGAAGAAGAGAGGGTGAAAAGTCTGGAATTAAATTTTTATGTACATTTCTAAGAAATCTTCACATATAAAATCTTCACAGCTTTTATAAAATCATTGTCCCTTTATCAGCAGTATTAAAACTGTTGTAATCCCATTTAGGTGTGAATCCTTCACTTATAGGCTCATGCTATACTATCTGTGTGATTCTATAGATTAATATTAATATTAATAACAGTTATTAATTTATTACTGCAGTGCCTATGGCTGAACTTCAATGATCTTCAAAAGGCTCCGAAGAGCCTTCAAATTAAGTGTGGGTCAAAGGCAACAAGATGGATATAAGCAAACAGACAAAGAGTTAAAGGAAATTATGAGCTAATATTGTCAGTGTGTTAAGCAGTAGTCTTATCACAACAGCATGATAGTGACTGTCAAGGATTTCGTTGTTGTTGTTGTTGTTAGTGGTTTTTTCTTTTTGTTTGGCTAATGTCATGTTCAGAGACAGTAAAGATTACTAGTTTATATTTTATGTAACTGAAGAAAAGGAATCAGAAAAGACAGAAAATAAGGTCTGATGTCAAAATGGCAACAATCTACTAGAATAAATTGTGCAGCAGCATTCTGGATGTTATTGGGCACTACAAATGACACCCAGTTAAGAGCTATAACTAAGCTATTTATTTAATGAAAAAGTTTATCTCATCACTGACAAAGAGACTGGGAAAAGAGAGAGATCTTTTTATCAAAATGTGAGCTAAAAAGCAAACAAACAAACAAACAACTAAAACAACTCAAAAAATAAAGCAGTTCATGAGATGGCAGACACACAAACTAATATAGTTTCATGACAGGTGTTTAAATGGTGTCCTGCTCTTCCACTGTAGTGCTGGGACTAGGTCAATAACCACCACTCAGAAAAGTCAGGGAACTGTCTATGTCCTAGATGAAAAGAATACTTAATAATTTTCTTGATTCCTTTTCTAAAGTATGGGACAAACAAGAATTTCACTGACCTTTGGGAAGTCTAATATTATGTAGAGTTGCATACATTCTTTTTGATCCATTCTAACTCTCAATCTTTTTTTCATTACCTATTTCCTATTTATGGTTTTCCAAACTGCATTTGTTCAGTTGATTTTTTCCATGTAAGCATGATCATCCGTATTTTATTTTTTTATTGGCAAATTATCCATAAATTCTATAAAGCACTTTTTCCTATATTTTAAAATGCTCAAGGATACTTTCATATTTTGAAAGAAGGAGAGAAGTAAGGCAGAAACTGAAATAACCCATTAAAAAAAATTGTTTGCTACTTGATAATTCATATAAAATACATTTGCCTCATTAGCATTAAAAAAAAAAAAAAACAAACAAGCAAAAAACCTCTTCCTTTTATAGGATTGAATAGACTAAATAAGAACCTCACAAACATCATTGCATCTATCATATTAATATCCTGGAGATATACATTCATTTTTACTTTCATATTCCAAAGGCAAAGAATGTTAACAGACCCAGAGGGAGTATTTAGCACTTAGAAATTGACCATGGATGATATGTCCCAGCTGAAAGCCTTGCCCACAAGCTTACTTTCACTCCCCCTACACTTCTTTCATCTTCAGAACTCTCATTAGTAGTAATAAAATGTGCATGAATAAAACCTAATGAAGTATCAACTCCATCCTTAAGCTATTCTTTATACTCAGAATTACTTGAGAGATTTTTTCTAGCAGGCATTGCACTTGGAAGCTGTGTTCTTCAACCATGGCAGTGTTGGCAATAAAGAGATATTATAATTTTTTTTTCCTATTTCTTATTTTTTTCTTTATTTATTTTTTTCCATAATATAATCCTGCTACCATAATCTTTTAAAATTTAAAAAATAAAAGTTAATAAGATTTGCTAATAGGTCAGACTCCTGCTTTCATCATATCATGCCTCTCTTTACTCTCAAAATTGTAATTTCAATTGTCTCTTCAAAAACACCTTCAGTTATTCTATTCTTCCTTTGTCCTGCTTGTGCCATCCTGTTTTGTTTTTTTCTCATTGTTTGAGTTTTTGTGTTTCATTTTTCAGTCTTCCCTCAGCTCTATTCAATCAAATATGTTCAACATTTCCAAACAGTCTAAGCCATGTCTCTCTCTATTCACCTTATGACTGAAATCTTTTGTGTGAATTTGTCTTCTCTCTCATGCTCTGTGTTTTCCATTGTAAAGTTATTTGCTTGATGATGACTATATTTTTCTTTGATGAGAAAGTCTGGTCTGCTTTTTCTGATAGCTCTTAGCTTGAGGAATTTATTTGCAAATAAAGGATATGCTGTATTCACAAATGTAAAGAGATTCATGTCTGTGGGCTACAGATTTTCCGTTGCAAGCAAAGGGATTTTCTTTCCTCTGCATCCCATCCACGCATCAGAATAAAACAGATGCCAAAGCAGCAAGTTTGCTACATGCTTCATTCAAAACTAGTCTCAAACACAAAGGTAGAGATTCTTCATTCCCCTTTCCAGGAGTTTATCACTTAAATTTTAATAACTTTTTGGAAACTTTTGATAGACTTTTAGAACACAGTTCACTTACTTTATCTTGTTATCTATCAGTAAGGGAATAACAGAGACACTTTTAGAATTACCATAGAATCATCGAATATCCTGAGTTGGAAGGGACCCATAAGGATCATCAAGTCCAACTCCTGGCACCACACAGGTCTACCCAAAATTTTAGACCATGTGACTAAGTGCACAGACCAAACGCTTCTTAAACTCTGACAGGCTTGGTGCAGTGACTACTTCCCTGGGGAGCTTGTTCCAGTGTGCAACCACCCTCTCGGTGAAGAACCTCTTCCTGATGTCTAGCCTAAACCTCCCCTGCCTCAGCTTGACACCATTCCCGCGGGTCCTATCACTGGTCACTAAGCAGAATAGATCGGTGCCTTCGCCTTCACTCCCTCTCATGAGGAAGCTGTAGACCATGATAAGGTCTCCCCTCAGCCTCCTCTTTTCTAGGCTGAACAGGCCCAGTGACCTCAGCCGTTCCTCATACGTTTTCCCCTCTAGGCCCTTCACCATCTTCTTGCCCTCCTCTGGACACTTTCCAACAGTTTTACATCCTTTTTGTACTGTGGTGCCCAGAACTGCACACAGTACTCAAGGTGAGGCCGCACCAGCGCAGAGAAGAGCAGGACAATCACTTCCCTCGACCGACTAGCGATGCCGTGCTTGATGCATCCCAGGATACGGTTGGCCCTCCTGGCTGCCAGGACACACTGCTGGCTCATATTCAACTTGCTGTCAGCCACAACCCCCAGATCCCTCTGCGGGGCTGCTCTCCAGCATCTCGTCACCCAGTCTGTACGTATAGCCAGGGTTGCCCCACCCCAGGCGCAGGACCTGGCACTTGCTCTTGTTAAACTTCATGTGGTTGGTGATCACCCAGATCTCCAATCTGTCCAGATTGCTCTGCAAGGCCTTTCCATCCTCAACAGAGTCCACAGCTCCTCCAGATTAGTGTCATCGGTAAATTTGCTCAAAACACCTTCTAGTCCTACATCCAAATCGTTTATAAAATCATTGAAGGGGACTGGCCCTAAAATGGAGCCCTGGAGGAACCCGCTGGTGACCATCCACCAACCTGATGTGGCCCCATTTACCACAACCCTTTGAGCCCTGACCATCAGCCAATTGCATAAAATCATTAAGGTTGGAAAAGACCTCCAAGATCGTCTGGTCCAACCATCCACCTACTACTAATAACACCCACTAAGCCATGTCCCTAAGCACTACATCTATCCTTTCCTTAAACACCCCCAGGGACAGTGATGCCACCACCTCCCTGGGCAACCCGTTCCAATGCCTGACTACTCTTTCTGAGAAGAAATTTCTCCTAATTTCCAACCAGAACCTCACCTGGTGCAACTTGAGGCCATTCCCTCTAGTCCTACCACTAGCTATCTGCGAGAAGAGGCTGACCCCCAGCTCCCCACAATTTCCTTTCAGATAGTTGTAGAGAGCAATAAAGTCTCCCCTGAGACTCTTCTTCGCCAGACTGAACAACCCCAGTTCCCTCAGGCGCTCCTCATAAGACTTGTGTTCCAGGCCCTTCACCAGCTTCATAGCCCTTCTCTGGACACACACTTCAGGGTGCTGATGTCCTTGTACTGAGGGGCCCAAAACTGAACACAGTACTCAAGGTGCGGCCTCACCAGAGCAGAGTACAGGGGATCGATCACCTCCCTGGTCCAGCTGGCTACACTATTCCTAATACAAGTCAGGATGCCATTGGCCTTCTTGGCCACCTGGGTACACTGCTGGCTCATGTTCAGGTGACAAACATCCACAGATCCTTTTCCTCTGCACAGCTTTCTGGTCACTCTGCCGCAAGCCTATAGCCTTGCTTAGTGTTGTTGTGACCAAAGTGCAGGACCTGGCACTTAACCATGTTGAACCTCATCCCATTGACCTGTGCTCATCAATCCAACCTGCCCAGGTCCTTCTGGAGGGCCTTCCTATCCTGCAGCAGATCAACACTTCCCCCCAACTTGGTGTCATCTGCATACATACTAAGGGTGTACTCAATTCCCTCATCCAAATCATCAATAAAGATATTAAACAGGATGGGCCCCAACACTGACACCTGGGGAACACTACTCATGACTGGTTGCCAGCTGGATTTCACTCCATTCACCACCACTCTCTGGGCCCAGCCATCCATCCAGTTTTTAATCCAGCAAAGCATGTAACTGTCCAAGCCATGGGCTGCCAGTTTCTCCAGGAGAATACTGTGGAAGACCATGTCAAAGGTTTTGTTGAAGTCTAGGTAGACTACGTCAACAGCTTTTCCCTCATCCACCAGGTGGGTTACCTGGTCATAGAAGGAGATGAGGTTGGTCAGGAAGGACTTGCCTTTCATGAACCCACGCTGACTGGGCCTGATCCTCTGGCTGTCCTGCATATGCTGTGTGATTGCATCCAAGATGACCTGTTCCATCATGTTTCCTGACACCAAGATCAGGCTGACAGGCCTGTAGTTCCCCTTACAACCCTTCTTATAGATGGACATTACATTAGCAAGTCTCCAGTCATCTAGGACCTCTCTGGATGACCATGACTGCTGATAGATGGTGGAAAGCAACTCAGCAATCACATCTGCCAGCTCCCTCAGCACCCTCGGGTGGATCCCATCTGTCTCCATGGACTTATAACAGTCCAGGTGGAGTAGCATGTCTCTATTTCCACCTGAATTGTGGGAGGTTTCTTCTGCTCCCTGTGCTAGACTTCCAGGTCGGGAGGCTGAGTACCCAGAAGATAAGTGGTCTGACTAGTAAAGACAGATGCAAAAAAGGCATTAAGAACCTCAGCCTTTTCCTTATCCTCAGTAGTCGTATTCCCCCTTCCATCAAGTAAAGGATGGAGTTTCTCCTTGGGCCTCCTCTGACCATTAATATATTTGTAAAAACATTTTTAGTTATCCTCTACCACAGTGGCCAGGTTGAGCTCATGCTGGGATTCAGCCTTTCTGATTTTCTCTCTACATATGCTGGCAACTTCCTTGTACTCTCCTTGAGTGGCCTGTCCCTTCTTCCACTGGACATAAACTCTCTTTTTCTCCCGGAGACTCAGCAAAAATATACAAATATTATACACATCCTTTTTCTCTTAAGATTATTCCTGAGCACTACAGGAGTAAATGTTACTTTAAAATACTTCTGATGCTTCAGAAAAAGTAGGAAAGCTGCTATTTTCTCCAGTTCAGCAGTTTCTTTTTCTTCTCAGTATATTGTCTGCTCTAGACTTCTGCTCTCCAGAAAATCACAGAATCACACAAAATCAATAAATAACAAGCATCTTGAAACATTGCTGGTCTATATGGAAAAGGAGTTAGGAAGTATAGGGTATAGGTAGGGATTTTCTTTGATTATAAAGAACTGTGTAATTGATGTGTATTAATATATCATTACTGGGAAAAAAAATCAGTGTATCCAGTTTATAACAACGTGCTGCTTGCAAATTAATAATAATAATTAATAACAATAACAATTGTACACAGGTTTCAGAATTTGTAAGAACATCCTATCTCTTTCAAGAATTTCTTCTACAGCTATTTATACACTATCATAATAAAGTTATTTCTTGTAGACATATGGTATGATTAGGATGAAGATGATGGAGGGACTTTTTTGGCTAGCTACATTTATTTTAAAGCTAAAAATTGTTAATAACATCAATATGTTAACTATGAACAAACATTGGCCTCTTTGGAACCTCATTTGGTCTGAGAGAGTTGTGAAGTGTGAAATTTGTTCATGTTTTCAAGAATGTGAAAGTAAGGTTTTGTTAAATATTTATTTAGTGAATGTTAAAAAAATATATTATTTTAAATGTATTTAATACGAAGACTAAAATCAAGTGGTTTTATAATATCCAATGTCTTGAATTTTTAAAATATTTTTGGATGACTACTAAATTTTATATGGGTCTGTTAAATAGAAACAGAGTAACTTTTCTAATCTTCTAGGTTGTACTCAGGATTTTGTTAAACCTTTCAATTCCCTTGACATTTTATTTCAAAATGACAATTCATCCTAAATCCTATGCACTAATGGCAAAAATGGTCACCTACTTTTTAACACACCATAATCCAACTTTGAACCCTTAGTCCTTTTATTCTACAAGTTGAATAAGGTATTAAAATACTTTGCTACCTTAAAAAGAAATAAGCTAATTATGGAGTTTATTATACAACTCTTCCTCATAAGAAATTTCTGTTCCATGTAAACAAATATTATTTGGAAACTTGCTATAATAAATGTGGGAACATTGTGAATAATAGAAATTTCCAGACTTCTTACCTCTTGAGAAGCATTTTTATTGGTATTTAAGATTTAGTGACCAAAAATATATATAATAAATAAATAAAATAAAAATTAAAAAAAAATCGGGCTGCTTAGAGTAATTCTGCTTGAATTCACCATTATCAATTTACATGTCCAAAAATTGCTTGCCTGTTAGAAAGTCTTTATTGTCAGCACTTACCATGATCATACATGCATATTTCTAAATAATGAGACAAAAATACAAACCCTTTCCTCCACTAATACTTTCACAGTGGAAGAGATACTTTTATAACACAGAGAAATAGAAGAGTAGATCGGTTTTCTCAATGCTAGGCAAACTTAATTTTCAGTGTCTGCTGTAAACTCCATTAGAAATATTGATCAGTAACTAATTACAAATACAAATTCCTAAATAAAAGTTAGCTAAAGCATCTAAAATGGCTAGGTAAAATGATTAAATTATCACCAGCTATTTCATCCCTTGGTCTTTCAACTGCAGGAACTGTTTCATTAGTAATGTATTAATCAATAATTTTAAAAGATAAATTCTATTAGAATATGCATCTGAGATAAATAGTAGGTTTGTTTATGTTGATATTTGTTATGCAACTGAATATATAAAAACATACTTCAAATAACTTTTTCGTGATTCAAATTCATTTTTCCAAAAGAAATTAGATGCATGGCATTGATGCACATTGTTTTGAAGCAAATGGAAAAATTCCTTTTAACTACAGTAGAGCAGATTGGACCTTTGTAGAACAAGGACAGAAAGAAAGGAAATAAGATGAGACATTTGAAAAGAATCATAAAATTGTAGAACCATAGAACCGTAGAACAGCTTGGATTGAAGGGACGTAGTTCAAACCCCCTGCCGTGTGTGTGTGGGGGGGGGGGGGGGGGGGGGGGGGGGGGCGGTTCCTTCCACTAGACCAGGTAGCTCAAAACACCATCCAACCTGGCCCTAAATACCTTCAGGGAAGGGGCATCCACAGCTTCTCTGGGCAACCTGTTCCAGTGCTTCACCACACTCTGGGTAAAAAATTTCCTTCCAATATCTAATCTAAATCTCTTATCTCCTCTTGCAGTTTAAAGCTGCACCCCCTTGTCCTATCACTATCACTATCTGCATATCTAAAGAGTTGCCCTCCATCTTTTTCATAAGACCCCTTTAAGTACTGAAAGGAATTACAGAAAGATTAGTTGACTGTCAATATAAAAACATACAGCAAGAAATACATTTTCAAATATGTATGAATGCACTGAAAATATAACTGAGACCTACAGTCCTATTGTGCAAGTTTTGCAGTAAAATATGTAGTTACACATTTCTGAAACACTTTTTTAAATATTCATTTTTTAAAAAATCATATATATATATATAAAAACAATATCAATCTGTATAATTTTTTCTTCCATTATTTATTATGTAGATTTGGGTATTTTCTAGGTACTGATTGTTATTGTTATTTTGTTTTTGGTTGGTTGTTTTTTGTTGTTGTTGTTTTGTTTTTGTTTTATTTTTTAATGCCTTTCTCATTTCATTTGCTTTTTATTTGAATACTTGTCACTTAGCTAGAGCCACTTGACCAAGCCTTTAGCTCCCTCTGTGGTCAGTAAAGTAGTGGGTTTCCACAGGAGAACATAAGCATATGGAAGAATGCAATGAATCGTTATCCTCTTACCATTGATTTTAGAGAGAAACTGGAAAACTGGATTAGACTAGACCATTAGTTTTTAGATATTTAAAGTCAGATAACAAGAACACACTGCAGAATATCTATTGGTGAATATCTATTGTCTTATGTAGCTTAATAACACAAGAGTCACTGTTAATTTCTGAACAACTCCATTACATATGCACATGGCTTGCTTGAAGCACAAAATGCTCTGTCATTTTCCTTCTGTGTCTGACCTTGTTTAAAAATAATTGTCTAGTAACTTCTTTATAACTTCAGGTCCATTTCGTCATTCCTCCATACTCACTATTCTATTTCACCTATGCACTAAAACCTATATAGCTTCCAACCAATCTTTCTGATTTACCATTTTTCACTGCTAAGCACTGAAAAAAAACTATTAATGCTGTATAACATCCTGACATTTTCATGCATTTTAAAATATATGTAAGAATACATATAAATATTCTAGAAGTACACCAGTTCAGTTAAATTTCATTGTATATAATTCCTGAATTGACAAAGATGCATGATCTTAAAGATATTTTTAACACATAGAACTCTTTTTGTGTTTACTCTTTGGCAATGACCAGTTCTCATTTGGAGAGTTTTGAAATTCAGCAAGCACAAAAGCCACAATTCCACCTGGAAACAATCACTTAAGGTATTAATACCACAAGGATTTTGCAATGGATTCCAGAGCTGAATTGTTATGACTTAACAGGACACTGGGTGACGTTATGAAAGCAGAATAACAAAACAAATTGAAGTGATATCTATATTTCATTCTAGAATATCATTTCTCACAATAGCAGATTTATTTTATTGTACAACACTTATCACAAGGTTATTTTAAATGAATTTAACAGCAAACTTGCATACTAGGCAAACTACAGCCCACCTTTAAAATGAAGCAAACTGAAGTTATGATTCCAGACAGACTATGGTTTCACAATAGGCAGAATAAAATAACTGAGAACCACACTGTCTCCAGAGGCACGATCTCACTGTATGTGCTGAGAGGCTGGGGTGAAAGGAAAATCTAGCTACTCTGTTATCCCTCCTGAATCACAATGAAGCACAGACAATGCTGGCATTCAAACAGTTATTCATGAGTCAGGCCAGTGCTTTTCTAGTCCCAGTAGCAAATCACCAGTATGTATGCATGTGTGTGTTGCAGAGCAGGGCAGGGGGATGGACACGCGACACAACATGAAGGTTTCACTTCAAAATGATTCCTTTTGAATGTGGTTCTAGTGACTGGTATGAGCTGGAAGTGCCTTTTTCCTCTCCATTCCATGATGTTCTCCCCTACTGTATCTTGATATCTCTGTCTGAATTAGGCAAGGCAAAGAGGTTGCCTCAAAATTACTTTGTTAGTATAAGAGAAGGGTTCAATGTAGTCATTCATGATAAAGAAGGACTAAGTAACAAAGTACTGATGCTCTAATTAGTCTTGCTTTGCTGTGTTTTGCCAAAGATTCACTTCATGAATTATTTTTTCATTAGCTAGCACTTTTTCAATTGTAGGTAGCAGTTATCAGTGCAGTGCAATTACCAGCTTTCCTTTCTTTTTGATGTACCCATGAATTCTCAATCCTTGCATGTTAGTTAGTTGTTAAGAGCCAAGGGAACACCTTTTCTCTTGATTAAACTGGTTTAAAAAGAATTTTGACTTGCTTAATTAGCTTCTCTAGAACTGCTAATAACCACATATCCTCCACTGTGAACCATGTAATTATTGTGACATTAATTCTCTCCCTGGGATACTTTATTCTTGATGTGATCATTTCTCTTTTTCAATTGCTGGTTGGTGATTTCACTACTGCAGAGTAATGAGTACCATAAGACATGTTTGGCTATTACTCAGGAACTTCAGTGTCCTCCCATACAATGCAAAGATTGTATCCGTAAGTGATAATAGCATGCTGGTTATTAGTGATTAAGCAATAAAATACAATATTAAAAAAATAAATAATAATAATAAAAAACCAGCATTTTTTTTGAAATCATTATAGCACCATAACATTAAGGCATCACTATATCTGCTTGTCACTCCTTCACATCCATACATCAGAAAGTTTACAAAGTGAGGAAAGAATGAGAGAAAATGTTATTCCCTTTACTTTATCAGCCAGAAAGAGTATACATTTCTTAAGGAACACATAGTGCTTATAATTCCCTCTACTTTAAGCCATTTTGTGTGTCACAGTCTAAGGAGAATAGTCTAGTGTAGCCTAGTTCTTCTCGGGCAAGTCTGAGCACCTACAAACCTCCATGAACATTTTCATCATAGCTGGAGACTGAACAGACCATGCTCTTTGTCAGAATTTCCAGTACTTACACTGGGAGCAGAGCTGAAAGAAACCCTACAATGCTTCTACATTTCAAAGTATTCTATAGGGCAAAAAATGTTTCCAGTGACGAGAAAGAACTAATTTTTAGAGCTATAGTATTGAAAAATAGACCTTAATGGCTAAACCAGTTTCTACATACAAAAAGGTTTCGGAGAACAGCAATTTGAAATTTCCAAAAGTAGTAGAGAGTAAAACCAAGACACAAACAGACCCTTTGTGCTATCAAGGTTTGAGGAACAGCTTCTTTCTGACTTGTGTAAGGAAGATCTGTTACCTACTTGTCTTACATTTTTAAAACAGTCAAGCTGCATATGTGCCATAATGACTTACACACCTGCACAACATACCCATCCCTGAAGCTACTGTTTGTTACTTCATGATCATGGGCACGAGGGTTTTGTTTTCTTCTATGCTGTTGGGGGTATTGTTCCTTGATTTATTTATTTCTTAGTCCTTTTTTTAGTACAACAAACTACTATAAAAATGGAAACAAGTTTCAAAAATAAAAATAAAAAATATAATGAGTAAGATACCTCTGAGGAGGGCAACCACCACCAATCATCTCCCTTGGTTAATTAATCAGTTTATCCATTAATTTAGGTGCTTAGTAATCATTCTCAAAATATTATTGCTGTTAGGAATATTCACATAGGAAGAGAGACTTACATATTTTCAGGGCTCTGAGGGCTCTTCCAGACATTTTTGTCCCTGCCCAGCCTCTCCTGGGTCCTCACCCAACCCACACAGACCCAGAAGCCCCATCTCAGCTTAGGCCAGGGCCCTCAGCCCCTGCCCAAGTGACACCATAGCAGTGCCACTTCCCAGCCCTGTCCCCAGAGTGAACCTCAGGCTCACACCTGTAGCTGTGTCTCCAACTATGTCCCTGGCTCCTCCTCCTGGTAATGGATGGACACTGACACTGGTTCACTACATGCACACCTGGGGCTGTCAATGCAACCTGTTACCAGCACCTGTTTCTGCCCATTGTGTTCAGACCCTGAAGGATGGTAGGTACCCACTAGTGTCAGTGTCACCTGTCCTTGGCCACCCTCAGCTCACAGCTCACAGTCTCTTAGAAAGCAGCTGGCCCTTGTTGCACCCTGTTATGTATCTAAATAAATGCACCTGTGCTGATGGTTCCAGGGTGCAAATTTTATTTCTAAATGGTGTTTGAAAATGCATAATACACCTCTCAGTGTAACAGCTCTTTCCTTTTTTCAGGACTTTATGTCAGACTTTGTGATCCTCAACCTCCAGAGAACATTATTCTGACAAACCTTATTCCTCGTTTATTACTTAATAAGCCCAAATTTGTACACACTGTACAAGTCACACAATAGTGTTTGTCCATAAATGACCACAACAAATCTGAATTTACTTCAATATTAACTGCCACTAACTACTATTTTCACACTATCTATGATCAGATTTTTTCTTCTCTTTTATTGCTATGCTTTGTTATATGATTTTATATTGCCTGCATCTGGCCTGTTAAAATCTAATTTACAGTTTTTTTGCCCCAAGAGAATTAGAAGTGGTGTCTGTGTGCTCCATTGTATGTCCCTGAGAAACAATTCACTTTTGAACACTGAATTTTTTCATGGTAAATTGGTTCTATGATAGAAAAATAACATATTTGTTTTCATTAAGAGCCTCAGGGAAAAAATCTTTTCTGTCTAGACAAATAAGCTATAATGGAATCCGTATTCAGTGTAGAAGTTACCATTTTGGTTTTTTACACATCAAATACATAGAATTTTTACCTTTAATCACTCATTTGTTATTGAATCCATGTCATGAATATCCATTTCTGTTAAATAACATCTGATAATTCAAATCATACAAAATAATAATTTTGCTATAGCAATGTGGTGGGCTGGGGTAGGGAGGAAACCCAGTAAATTACAAGCAAAATTCCTGCTCCAAATTGAAGTTCTAGATACATTCCAGGTAGCATAGTACTATCTACTATGGCAATACAGACTGCCTAGGGCTCTGAAATATGAAAGCTGTTCTTCTCAAGAGATCAGAAAGCGTAAACCTGAAAGAAAGATTATTTATATATACATATTTTATATATATATAGAGAGATTATTTTCTGAAGTTATAAATTGATTTTTGTTTTGTTTTGTTGTTTGTTGTTGCTTGTTTGTTTGTTTTTAAGAAGCAGCACCTCTCTTGGAGAAATCTGGTTGAGTAACAATGGCTGCCTTTGCTTTAGATGGCTACAGTTCAGAATCTAAGCTGGGAACAAAGTAATCGCATAATTCTAGAGCAAAAGGCAGGTCAAAGCTAAAGACCTTAGGCCAAAAGCAAACACCGTGTGAAATCTATGAGAGTTCAGAGATTCAAAGTCTCTGTAGGAGAAGAATAGAGTTACAATTAGCTTGGGTCTGGCATTGTGCCATTAAGCCAATTATGTTCTTGTCACTGATATGCATCATTGCTTCTACATTGTATCACAAGAAGGTAGTATACCTGTGCTTTGCAATTACTGGACATCTAGTTTTCTTTTATTCCTTTATACAGTTTTCAAATGTAAAGCCAATTTTACTCCTTCAGAAGAAACCAATAAATCCATAAGGTTCTCCAAGAAGAGAGGAAAAAAAAAATAATTAAAAAAAAAAAAAGTCTGCTTACCAAAAAAAGAGCTTGTTCTATTAAGTCTTGAGAAGATAAAAAAATCTCACAATCCATACACCTGTAGCTAGGACACCATTGATTGGCTGTAGCGAAAGTGCTGCTTTTTTCATGCTGAGTTTTATATAGGTTTGGAGCCAGAAAGCGAGGTCAACATCACTATCTCTACAACCATGTTTATAGATTTGGAGTGGGATGTATTAGTCAAAGCAAATTAAATGGCTACATAGAAATCTTTGGCAACCCTTGGAGAAAGCAATTTATACTGCATGTTTGTTAAGGCACGCCAGCTCTACAGAGCACAAGGAAGTCTGGTAAAACAGTTAATCAATTTTCTTATTATTAATTAGCTATTAATTAACTGTTAGCAATCCAATTAGTTGATATTCTCATATATTGGTTAATCTTCAATATCAATTAATATTCACTTTGTCAGCTGATAATATAGAAAGCTACTTTCTGGTGGGCATAAGATCAAGTGAAGAATTTGACTTTTTGAAAACATACAAAACCATTTAATTAAATGAATTCAAATACACTTAGTTAAAAATGTGTATTGATTATGATAATTTTGAATTTGATTATGATAATTTTCATAATCAATGAAAATTATTAATAAATCTTGAGGTACTATAGAATCAATTACATTCAGTATACTTTTTGTGTGTGTGTTTTATTTTTATTATTGCTATTATTATCAATTGATTCTTAGTTTTTTGGCTAAAATGAAGATGCACACAAAAAGGGTTTGTTCTCAAAACATATTTGCTGATTGTAAAATCAGCCAAAACAACCTGTTGCTCCTTACGCTGCTCACTGCTTCCTTATTCATCTTATACAAATGTAATAACTGCAGTTGCATAATTTAAATCAGAATAATTTTGTCAGAAATATCGCAAATATTATCATTAAAAAGTAACACAAAACTACCTCAACAGAATTACAGTAATACAGCATTATAGCTTAAGGCAATACTACAAAGATTTCTTTAAGGAGATTGGACCAGATAAATCTCTGTTTAACTCTCATGTGTGTTATAGTAAGAGGATTTTTAAATGAAATGGCTACAGATGTAGCAATTGAGATGTCACATCTGCATCTGCATCTTGAAGCTTTTAAATGGAAGATCTTTTAGTTACACAATTTTTCAGGTTGAACGTATTTTAAAAAGAACAACCTACAGATCTTAATTTGAAACAGAGCACAGCCTTCATAATAATAAAAAAGGCTTACACCAGAGATAGATTTGGCTTTGATTCTTAATAATGAAGAAAATACATGAAAGCTAAATGAAATGTGCTTTGGACCACTTAAGTATAGTGTAAGATTATGGGATTTTATTTACTCAGTCCTCCTATCAGCCTATGTTTATGTTATGCTTCAATACCTCTCCTTGATACAGTCCTTTAGAAATGTTATTCTTTTATGCAATTTCTTCTGTCCTCTTTTCATCAAGCAACAGGACAGCAATGGAGATGTATCATGCTGCACCTATGGTTAAAGAAATTTGAATAGTGCCTAAGCCTAATTAAATTAACAATCAGTCTGCCAGTTCTTGTCAAGAATGCTCCACCAGTTTTATTATCTAGACACTATTTCAATGGTTTGTACCTAATGAGGGGTGAAACGCATCTCTTTTTTCATGTGTGAATACATCTCCAAGAGATGGATGGGGAGAGGGTGAAAAAAATAATCTAATGGAAATGCTTCTTTCCAACACCCTCCACATCCTCCAAACTAGAAGCAATTCACTGCTATTTTGTTAATTATGTGTAAATCATGTAATGGGGACATTCCCCTGTATCTTACTGCATCCCCCTTCCTGGCAGCTCCTGACCCCTCCTCTAGCCTGGCACCAGGGGCTGTGGTAGCCATGGCCAGCACCGACTTCAGGTCCCATATTTGTCATAAGTTACTTGGTTTGGTTTGGTTTTACTTTGACATGGTTTTATTAGGGTTTTATTAGTCTATTTTATATATATATATATATATATATATATTTAAAAAAAAAAAAAAATTCCTAAACTGGTTTCTTTCATTTTTAGATTTATTTTTTTATTTTTTATTTATTGTTTTCATTTATATACTAGGGTAATTTAAAAGTAGTATTTGAAATGAAAAGTCAGTATTTTAGCTCTGACAGTGACAATGGGAAATATTTCCTTCTTTATATCCTTCCTTTTTCCACAATAATTTGTCATATTTAGCACAATTTAACAAGGATTTTTTGGATGCCAGAAGCTGTAGGGATTTGTCAGCTGGAGGAAACTTTCCACTAGTTACAGGGGAAAAGAAAAGCATTCAGGTTAGCATATGTAGACACTTGTTGCCATGTCTACTTAAACTCAAAGACTATGGTAGACATCAGTTAAAGTACATGGACCAAATTCTTCAGCCACTGAAAACCATAACCCACACCAACCTGATCCCACAACACGCTGCTCCCAAGAATGGATCCAAAAAGCATTATATTCCCCTCCTCCAATCCTACCCCTCCACCCCCCCCATCACAGTGGAAGAAGCATAAGAAGTTTGAGGGCAAGCATACATTGTTGTTTATTACAAACATGAAAATAGGTTTTTACTCAACTATACAGAAATACACCTCTTATGGATACTCAGTTTATAAGTATTGAACTAGTTGCTTATAATCAGGCAACAGACTAATAAAACAAACATCTAAGGCTCTATTTTCCAGATGGCCTGGGGTGACCCTTTCTTTTTCTCACAGATATTACCAGGAAATAAAACCAAACAAAACCTTACCCATTTAACTTTTTATCTCTAGAAGTTTGAAAATTGAACAGAGAACCATTACATCTTGATAGCTGTATGTTATTTGTATACAGATGTATTATTAATATTTTATTCTTTTTTTTCTTAGGAAAAAGCTAATTTCCATGAAGTTCCTTGAAGTAAAGAATAGCTGAAATAGCAGCAAAATATCAACAGTGAACAGAAGGATTGGGTTTGGTATTGAATCAGAATTCAGATTTAGACTTTATCATGTCAGAACCTTATCAGTAGTTCTCATAGTGGTTACTGATAATAAAGTAACACCCAGCAACCTGAAGTTATACTGGAAACCCATTTTATTAGGAACTCTAAAAACATATAACAGAGAGTCCCTGACCCCTATTTGCACTATAAATAGGTACAACTGAACATGGAAAACAAATGATAAAAGAAAATGTAAAAGAAAATAAATAATTCCCAAATGCTACACAACACAACTCTTAGGGAACAGAAAACAGTTCCTGAATTCTGATTCACTGTACAACCTATACCTTTTGTGGCACAGCCTTCATGACATTATTATCCTATGTAACCTTCTTATCTTTCAGAGTATGGCTGCATTTGACTAAGAGGCATTTGACTGAGAGGCAAAATACGGAAGCTGAAGCTTTACCTTGTCTATGCCTTCAGAGTATGCAAAGCCTTGTACAGGACAAAAGCTGTTTATTGCAGCTCAGGGGAAAGAAAGGATGGTGGAAGGCACCAAAATTTGCATCATAGATCATAGTCAGCAAAGATTATTTACTTAGGGTTATACTACAACTAAATGTAATGATGACATGAATTATGTCTCCTGACAAGGGAGGTGCTTTTCTGTATTTTTACCATTCATCCTGGTACATCATCTGCAAAAGAATATTTCAGAGGGATTGATATAGAACATTACATATATATACATATTTCTAAAATGTTGTGTTTTTACCAAAAAAATACATCATTGTGATCTATATTTTAACCTTGTACGTACTCAAGACCCTACTTGAAAATAAGTAATACTTTTTCTTACTAGTTTAATTTCTTTTCCTTTTTTTAACTGACTGGGGGTTGTGAGTGTTCTTATTCTCTGTGATTTTCTTGTTCTCCTTTAAATTTTTCTTGGATCCTGACCACATTTTGATTTTATCTCTCCCTCTCTTATTTTTTTCCCCAACTTTGTTATCTTGTTCTCCTTAACTGTTTTTTTGTGTTGTTTTGTTTTGTTTTGTTTTGTTTTAAACATCAGATCTGACTTAGCCAGCTTTGCCTCTTGCATAGTATTGCAGCTCATTGTACTTTGCTTTGGCAGGGTGGGTCAAATCTATCTCACTCTGTTCACATGATTTATTCCAATCACCTTTGGCTTTCTTTTCCATTCTGTTGCCCACTATTACAAAGACCTCCTCATACTCTGTTGTTAAGATGCTTTGTGGAGGTCTGTCAATAATATCAGGATAGTGGCTGCAAGGTATTATAAAAGAAAACCTACAGGTAAGTGAGCCTTCTATTTTTGTTATGTATTCAAGTGGACTCTTTCTAAATTCAGGCATTAAAGTTAGATGCTTACAAAAGAGTCAAGACTTCTCATTTCAAAATGACCACCTGCTTTATTGATTTTTTCATCAGTCTAGTCAGTAAATGTTTTAGGTTCATATATTTTTTTCTTACAAGACATATATTTTGGAGACATCTTTTTCTCACTGTCTTTGATTTTTCTGTACCATCCTCTCCAGCTTGAAACAGATTTATCAATAACACTGTCCCTACAAGAGTTTCTAATAATCTCTTTTTCAGAAACTCAAGGAATCTGTTCTCCAGACTTAGACACACTCTTGATTTTTTATCTTTTGAAATCCACTTTGTCTGGGTAGCTTCTCTTCTTAGAATTCTTGGTATGTTGTTCATCTTCTGTTTTGGTGATTACCCTTTGATTACATCTTCTAGGGACTCTTTTTCCATTCACCTTCTCTCAAGGTGTTGACTGAAGAGTTTTGTCCCTATTCTTCCATTTCAAAACACATTATTTCATCCTTCCAGTGTTACAATTTTCAGTGCCAACAAGTCTCTATTATACTTCTTTAGCTTTCACCATCTAGTCTGTCCAGTATTCTGTTTCTCCCTGCCCGTGATGTATCCTCGGGGAAATCCTGCTGCTACTCTGCTCTTTTATCTTGAATCTCGCTTCCAAAATCTTCTTACTTGCCACTTTTCTATCATTTCACACAAATAATCAGTCACCTTGTCATTCACCTCACAATCTTATGGTTATCTTTTGCTATCTGCTTTTCTTTCCCTAAGCCTTCCCAGATCTCATTATTTCATCCTTAGTAATGTTTTGAAATCCCATTTCTTACATCAGTTTCAAACTGTAAAAATCCTGGAACATGCGTTGGTCTCTCCCTCATGCTCTGACTATTTTCTGTTCTAACTCTGTACCATTCCTTTCTCCCAGTTATCCAATGTGCAACCAAGATAAAACTATTTTGAACTTATTGCTTGGCCATATAAGCCTCTAATCTTGTTTTCAATATCTTTCACTCACTCCTATTTATTAGCACAAAATTCATACTTATTGAGCTCTATATACTCTATTTTTCTAACGTATATAATTAAAAATGTATAACAGGTATGACAGAAATCTGAACATTCCAGTAGAATTACAGTTCTGCTGAGAATTCATTAGGGGAAGTGCAGAAAATTCACACCAGAGCATCCATGACATGTTACCCATGTCAGGATGGGCCTGAGCCCATGGTCATGTTCATAGACACAACATCTATGCATTGTCAGAACTCAGCTTGATCGTTATACAGATATCAAATCAAATTTTAACAATGCTTGTTCTTGGTTGTTTTTTTTTTTTTTAAGAATATATTTTTATCTGATGTATTTGATACCTGCTCCATATTCTCAAAATAGAGTTCTCAATTAGATTTAACTATGCATTGTTTAAGATAATAGCCCTGTGATAATTTTAGCTAAATGTAGGGTTCTGTAGAACATTATTGAAGAGTATTATAGTGTCTATCTGAAATGTTACTGTCTTGTCGGAGCTTACAGCATCCTCCCATTCCTTTAGATTTGAGGGACACAGACAAGATTTGTAGGTAGCTGCATAGGTTATACATATTTTAAATCACTGTTTGTGGGTAACCTTATTATATTGGATATGATGCATAAAAAAAAAAAAAAAAAGAGGCACTTGTCAGTTGAAAGAAACCGTATGATGGATTCAGTAGCTAATACGGAAGACAAGGTATATAAATAAAAAAAATAAGTCAGAGAACAGACATAAATCTAAAAGAAACACCCTCTTGTCCATCAATAAAGAAAGAAAAAATCTTTCCTATAATAATAAACCAAACATATTCCACTGAGATGTGGGAAATGTTATTTTTCAATAATAGATATGGTATTCTCTCAGTAGCGGAATATATGATAATTTACAGTGAGACAGAAAGGTTTAGAACAATCTGTGTATGTGCATATGCTGAGGAACTGAGTATTTTGAGAGGTGTTTGTTTGTTTTGTTTTTCCCTTTAATTCTGTGTAGTAGCTATTAGTGCTGAACAGAATGCATTCAGATTAAAAAAAAAAAAAAAGAAAGAAAGAAAGAAACATGAATCTTGGAAAACTATGAAGGAAACAGTAAAAAATGTTAAGAATGAGTTACTAATAAATAGATTACAACCAGTGAAAATAATAAAAGGGATTTACATATATGTTTAAAAAATGCACAATGGATAGTTAAGAAACAGCTGCTGAATTATTTTATTCTTTAACTGTAACACTGTCTATTCCAATAAAACACTCCAATCATGTTCTTCTCCAGTAATAGTACAGCCATTAAGACTGGGATAAACAATAGCTATCTTGTAACAATTCTCATTTTGAAGGATTCTGAAATATATTGCGAACATAATCCAATATAATGTAAAGTGAAGACCTAAATCATGAAGACAGAGTTTAAGGGGGGAAAAAGATATGGCATCCAAATGAATATTCAGAGGCCATTATTAAGGAGACAGAAAGAAAAAAAAAAAAAAAAAAAGAGCTAGATTTTGTCTCAAAAACTCAAGTTAACAGTACTACTCCTTTCAAGACGGTCAACAGGTTTCATAGGATCATAGAATCATAGAAACATTCAGGTTGGAAAAGACCTCTAAGATCATTCAGTCCAACTTTTAACCTAGTACTAAATTCCACCACTATACCATGCTACTAAGTTCTAAATCTACATGTTTCTTGAAGACCTTGAGGGATGGTGACTCAACCACTTCCCTAGGCAGCCTATTCCAATACCGCACAACCCTTTCAGTAAAACCTCCCCTGGTGAACCTGCCATCATTTCCCCTCATCTTATCATTTGGTGTTTCTGAGAAGAGCCCAATCCCCATTTCATTACAACCTCCTTTATGGTAATTGTACACCATGGTAAGGCCTCCCCTGAGCCTCCTTTTCTCTAGGCTAAACAACCCCAGCTCCCTCAGACATTACTCCTAAGACTTGTTCTCTAGACCCTTCACCAGCTTTGTTGCATTTCCCTGGACATGCTCCAGCACCTCGATGTTATTCATGTAGTGAGAGACCCAAAACTGAACACAGTATTCGAGGTGCAGCCTCACCAGTGCTGAGTAGAGAGGTACAATCGCTTCCACTATTTCTGATACAAGCCAGGATGCTGTGGCCTTCCTGGCCACCTGAGCACACTGCTGGCTCATATTCAGCCAACTATCAATCAATACCCCCAGGTCCCCTTCCACCAGGCAGCTTTCCAGCCACTCTGCCCCAAGCCTGCAGCATTGCATGGGATCATTGTGCCCCAGGTGCAGGACCCGGCACTTAGCCTTGCTGAACTTCATACAGTGGTCTCAGTCCATCTATCCAGCCTATCCATATCCCTCTGCAGAGCCTTCCCATCCTTGAGCAGATCAACACCCTGCAAAGCTACTGAGGGTGCACTTGATCCCCTCATCCAGATCATTGATAAAGATATTGAAGAGAACTGGTCCCAGTACTGAGCCCTGAGGGACACCACTGGTGATCAGCCTCCAGCTGGATTTAGCTTCATTTACCATGACTCTTTGGGCCCAGCTACCCAGGCAGTTCTTAACCCAACAAAGCGTACACCTTACCAAGTCTTCAGTAGCCAACTTCTTCAGGAGAGTGCTGTGGGAAACAGTGTCAAAAGCCTTACTAAAGTCTAGGTAGACCACATCCACAGCCTTTCCCTCATCCACTGAATGTGTTGCCTTGTCGTAGAAGGAGATCAGGTTCATCAAGCAAGACCTGCCTTTGATAAACTCATGCTGACTGGGCCTGATCATCTGGTTGCCCTCTAAGTGTTACATGATGGCATTCAAGATAATCTGCTCTATGAGTTTCCCCAGCACCAAGGTCAGACCTGACAGGGTTGTAGTTTCCCAGATCCTCCCTTTGGCCCTTCTTGTAGATGGGCGTCACATTTGCTAGCTGCCAATCGCCTGGGACCTCCCCTGATAGCCAGGACTGCTGGTAAATGATGGAAAGCAGCTTGGTCAGCACTTCCATCAGCTCATTTTAGTTATGATCAATGTAACTGATTGGCCTAAAAGGTCTAAAAAGTTTGTTTGTTCTGGTTGTTATAATATTTTTATTCTGATAAAATTTTCCTTGCGGGCTATAATCAACTAAAGCAGCAACAGGGTCTGTGCTTAACAGCTCCAACAGCAATGGTGGTGCTGTCTCCTTTCCCATCATGTCCTGGTTTTCAATGATTCCGTAGAACTACAGAGACAGAATTGTCACAGAAACATAAATATAAATTCACATTGTCAAACTGCCACAGATTTCACTGCTAGGATATTTTCTTGTTAAAGCCAGTTAGGTATTAAATGTCCTAATCAATGGAACACTTTCTACTTTCTATAGGGAAGCTACAGGAAGATGTTAGAAATGTTCTTTATATGCAGCTGATTTTTTTTTTTCTCTGTAGTACATTTTACCTGTACTGCCTCAGAGGGAACTATAATGAGGGGAGGGGAGGGAAGGGGAGGGGAGGAATAAAAAATAAAAAGCAAATGATGTGAAGGCAGTCACTCACCACATCCCATCCCAAAAGCAGACCAATGCCGACCAATGCCAATGCCGAGCAATGCTCTCTGAGCAATGGCAACCTTCCCAAATAAAACCCTCCCTTTCATTTTATTGCTGTGCAAGACGTTATATAGCATGGAACATCCCTTTGGTGAGTTTGGGTCATCTTTTCTGATTGTGTGCTACCTCCTGCATGCCCCTAGTCTACTTAGTGGAAGGGCAGACTTTGAAAAATAGAAAGGCCTTGAAGCTGTGCAAGCGCTGTTCAGCAATAACTAAAACACTCCTATGCTATCAACAGTGTAGCTACAAATGCAAAACACAGCACCATATGGACTGCTAGGAAGAGAATTAACTCCATTTCATCCCGACCCAGAACCCAAAAAAGTATACTCTCAAACTAGGTAAAGAATAAAGTTGGAAACTTCGTATCATGGAGCAGGTAGGGTAAATAGTAAGTGGAGTCTTACTTAGAAAGTTTTCAGGTGCACTGATCAAGAACTTCAGCAAATGTGAGAAAAAATGAAACTTGCTGTACATGTTTATTCTAAGTTTTTATTGTCCTGAGGGGCCTTCAGGTCAAGGAGACGAGAGGGTAATCTCCAAGTATAACAAAACTTATTTAGCCATACTTTACTGGATAATTTTCAAGCAGCTTTAGGGTTGCTTTAAACCTTAGGAGTTACACAAATTAGATTAATTGCAGCTGCTTATAAGGACTGAAATCTCCGAATATTTTCAATTTTTCTGCGTTTTGGAAAAGAAAGAGCTTTAGGCTCCAAGAAGAGATTTTATCACTATGTGTTCATGATCAATTCACACTATGAGGACATCCAGAAGCCTTAGCCATGACACCACAGGTAAATGTAAACAGTACTGCAATCAATATTTCAATGTGTAGGCCATAACTGTTTCAATTTTATAAGCCTGTGCACTACAAGTATCTTTAAATCAGTTAAGCATTTAGCAGAAAGCTGATGTTCCAGTTTTAGTATCAATTCAGTGTTTAAGTAGGTTCCATTTACAGGGTACCACAGGAGTTGAGTTCTGTACAAACCAAAGTTTATGTATTGAAGCAAACATCTGGGAGAACTCCAAGGTATATGTCTTAAGAATGTATCTAAGAAGGTTCTACAAGCAGATAAAGAAAGAGCTGTAAGTTTAGCTAATGGATATGATATCTTAGGAATAATACTGTGACCTAATTTGTTAATTAAAAAAAAATAATTAAAAATTAATTAATTAAATTAAATTAAATTAAATTTTAAAAAAAAAGAGTCAAAAGTATTAAGATAAGACTCAATTCCTGGCATCAAGCAATAGATCCATACAGAGCCATGATCCATAGAGCCATAGATCCATATCATACAACCATGATATTTGTCATTGCAGTGACAATGTAGACTCCTGAAACAAAACAGAGTAATTTTCCTATATTAAATCAGAAATGCTAGGTAGTAGTCACATAATTAAGCCACCAAGTCAGGCTTCTCTATTATCAGTTGTAAGAGACAAGCTTTTTTGAAACACAAGCAGTAAAGCAAAGAACAAGAAACCTTTGAAGGTCCTAATTATTCTGTGAAGGAGTTAGCTCTCTTCATTATGTCTGATTTACATTGACTAAGTTAAATGCTGAAGTTAGGTGATTTAAACACTCCCACTTGATCAGTTCAGAACAGGATTCACAACAGGATTGCACTAAACTATCTAACCGGATGTCCATGAGAGGTTTTAGCTTAAATACTAGTGCTCTTGAGACCTGATCCCCAGAACTTTGAGCTCATCTCTGTCAGAGAAAGATTCTGTGCTGACATCTTCTGCTGAGGTGAGGTTTCTTTTGAAAATTTGGACAACAGTTAATTGAGGCGATACTCTAGACAACATTCACTCAACACAGGGGAGTTCAATTTAGAGTAATCGTCAACATGAGACAAAATTACACATCTTGTTTCAGAAAAGTGCCCTAGTCACCTGGATGTTGCCTTTCCAGGGGCACTCTTCTTGCAGAAACTATACCACTTTGCAAAAAGAATGAATAGGATTCATGGGTGCAGGTTCTCTTACTTAAAAGTAATTATAAGGAAGAAATATAATCTGTGCAAGTCACTTAGTTCTTCCAACAGCATTAGCAACACATGGATGTTGTATCATAAAAATAATACAAATAGTCCATAAAGGCTGTGTGGATTCTGTTTTTGTATGTCTTTCACTGTTGACAGCCTTTCACATATGTGTTTTAGAAATGATTGCACATACATGCTTTGGCATTCTTTTCCCTATGGCTGTATCAGCAGAACCAAATCCAGCTCCTCGGCCTTTTGATACATAGATTAACTCATTTCACCAGTACCCTTTTTGGGACGTGAATGAACAGTTTTGCCTACTCATGCCAGCCAAAGCTGAGACACGGTCCATTCAGCTAGTAATGACAACCCTGAGACAAGCTTGCACCTGCTATGATTCGTAACTTAAAGGATAGCTCTGTTTCAGTGCATTTTTTTTTCCCAAGTGTTGCCCTAGGGAGCTCTGGCTTCAATGAAATCATTGTTTCCATCATTAACTGCTTGAATAATTCATTGCTTAGCAGAAAACAACCCTTTTTGATTTCTGCTTTTTTACCCTTGTATGTACATTTCAAAAATAAGTAAGTAAGTGAGTAATGCAATGACTATTTTGAGAAAGACTTTGCTTACCCGGAAAAAAAAAAAAAAAAAAAAAAAAAAAGTTTGGCATGATAAGCAGGAGTTTAAGAGAAAATAAATTTTGTTTTTTCAATATTATGCATGCACCCTGAAGTATGTGTTTCAAAGTAACTGCTTTGACTACAAATAAATACAGCTACCAATAACAATGAGCTGAATCTTTAATGCACAATTATGATCATAATTAGTAAGTAATTAATTTGTGAATAATGTCACAATTTCATTATAAAAATAGAAAGAAATAATCTAAGCTTGAGACGTTGAAGATACAGATTAATATCAGAACTAGAACTGCCACAGAGATAAACTGTGTTCCTAGCTTGGACTAGTAAACAGTAGGGGTGTAATAGAGGAAATCATTCAGTTCAGCATCTGCTTCATCTATTTCCTTTGAGTTATGAATCATATGTTGTGGGAATTGTTCAGTATCTAACCAAATATGTATATTTCCTAAATCCACCCTTAGGCTATTTCAAGGTTTCCAAATTCTATTCTGAAGTGACATTTGACATTTACATCTTCTTTTTCTTTGATTCCATTTTGTTTTAAGTATTTTTTGGTAATAAATTTAAATGATAGGAATTCCATCGACTCAGTAGTGCATCCGACCTTACGGATAATAGGATAATCGACAAGATCAAGCTACTGCTAAGACATAGTATAGATAAGATAAGATAAGATAAGATAAGATAAGATAAGATAAGATAAGATAAGATAAGATAAGATAAGATAAGATAAGATACATCTTATTTCATACGATAGTAAAACATACTGATGGTCTAATTGTTTTTAACTTGGAGCAGAGCTGGTATTTAATCCGTTAGCATAGTTTCTTATATCATTCTAGAAACTTGTTAGCAACAGCTTGTGTAAGCTAAAAAGACAAAAAAAAAGCTTCTTTTACATGCCTCTCCATAATATGAACTGATAAAAATTAAAAACATGAACTGATAAAAATTAAAGTATGTTTTCTGTGAATAAAGCCAGTGCAGAATATGTAACATAGTATAATGTATGCAACATAGTAGTAAATAAATGGAAATGCAGAGAGAATAATAATAAAAGAATAAAAATAAGTTGAACCAATGTAACCAAATTTTAGTCAGCATGGTTGTATGCAAGGAGGGAACCTGAGGATTATAATGGCTACCTATAAACCTGTAAGAGGTTAAACTGCTGTTCTGAGGCTAAAAGTACTGAAGCTGTAATACAGGAATCATAGAACAAGATTCTGATTCTTTCTGTAGACAGTAGGATTTTTACAATTGATTTCAAAGGGCCCAAGATTTCAGTCAATGCATTTGCAAGTACATGTGTGTATAAATAAATGTAAATATATTCACACAAGAGAACATGTAAGAAACTGAATGCAAGGTAATAAAGAATATATTGTTAATACTAATACATTAACAGTCCTTGGGCGATGGAAACTAAGATTAACTACGGGAATGAGTTGAGAGAATTGGGGTCCAACACATTTTTGTAAGATTCATTTTAATGGAGTTCTTGTATTACTAATGCAAGTAAAAGTGCCAAACAGAGTCTTTAATAGAGCTTCTGCATAAATTATGCTTGTTTGATATTCATAAAAATCTCTTTCTCTCCATACATAAGCAGGAATGTCTCCTTTGTAGATCCCAGAAGCATAAAACTGCTGAAAGTGGAGGTAAAGTGAGCTAAAAAATGGTGAAAAAATACTTTCAAAAAGAGGTTCAGTTTTAAGGCACTGGAAACTTCCATAACATTGTTTGTACATGATGTGGAATTTTTCATTTTACTTTTTTTACAATTGTTTTCAGAAATCTGCACAGCATTTCCTTTGCTTCAAGTAACATTTTCAAAGTGACCAAAATGATTCAGACTCAAGGGGATAGATCATCTAATTTGCTATATCCACTTGGCACTATCCAACACATTGTAGCAGACTATAATTTAATATGGAATTTGGAAAAACTGCATTATTTTTGTGTGACAGAGCAAATAACAGGTATATTAAGATAATTTTGAAAAAAAAAAAATCCTATAGCACAATGTCAAGAAAAAAAATCAAAAAGGAGAATAAATAAATATTTGCACAAGGGCAGGTAAGTATGTGTGTATTTTAATAGACATATATGTGCAAGTGTACAATCCTTTTTAAAAGATTATTCTTAGCCTAGAATGTTAAGAGTTTTAATAATTTTTAAAATACTATATTTTTCTATATTTTTTTTCTTTTTGTCGTCTATTGCAGAACATCTATAAATATTTCTTAAGAGGGAACTTTTAATGACATATCTCAAGTTTTAAATACCTCAGGAAACACAGCATTTCATTTTGGAAGTCTGTTGATGCTTTGTTTAACAGACCCTCTGGCTGGAACCCTGAGATCTATCACAAGTGAAATTAAAGACTAGTCAAAGTAATAACAAACTTGCTAACACAGTGATGCTAGTGACGCACTAAGATATGTGGTTAAAGTTTTAATTATGGTAGTCATTATTTGGATGAATTACAAATCCTAAAATCATCCTTATTGACAAAACCTTTCCATTTGTGCTTTTAAAAGGCTATGGCAGTGCGATGCACTATCTCTGCTGCTTTATGATTCTGCCCTGCCACAACATAATTTCAATTTTAATATGTTTCTTCTACTTTTCTCAGTGCACTTGCTAAAGTGTGGAAGTACTGCATTAAAAATAAAATGCTCTGTATGGTAGATGAGAGACATGAGGGACTAGAAAGGGAGAAGAAGAATTAGAAAGGTTTTGGTCGCCTACTCAGCATTAGGAGACTCTACCTTTCTTAATTTATTGTTACTTGCTTGGTAAAGCTGGGGAGAGTTTCCTACGCCTTTAATGAATGTCAGTCTCCGTGCCCAGTTTCCTTTGGTGTGTTTATTCAGATCAGAGTTTCTTTCTGTCGCATAGTGTCCTTGGACCGTGCCTGGCACTTTCATCCAAGTGCTTAAACACACTCCCAGGCTCCACAGTGAAACAAAACCTGATGGGCGGCAACAGTGCTGCCAGGACATATCAACAGTGTATTTTTAAGGTCTCATGCAAGGAATAGGTTTTGAAAGGTATTTATTAAAGGAAATGTTGTGTGGTATTATTTTACCATTGCCAGGAACTTGTCACCAGTGCAGGGCCTAGGGAGCAGGTGAACATTATGCAGCCTGTTTGTCCCCAAGCATGGACAAAACTAACCTTGGTCATCACCCCATGGCAAACAGTAGGCCTTTTTCTATACTCATTATTTACTGGGCCAGGGGAAAAAGTAACTTTAAACAATAGTGAGTAACTGTCAAACTGCAACTGGGAACCAATTAAAAAAAAAAAAAAAAGGAAGGAAGCAGTGTGAAGCCCCAGGGCTGAGGAAGAAGAAGGTGGTGGGTTGAGGCTGCCAGACAGGGTGCAAGGAGCCAGGAGAGGCCAGGGCAGGGGCCTCCCCCCACACTCAGAAGCTCCCTCAGAGCTCTGGCTGTCGGCCTCAGCCCTGCCCTGGCTGCCTGGCCTGCTGCAGCACCTGCCACATCGCCACCACACCTGGACATGCGAGTATCATCAGGCAGCAGTGACAATATATTCGTTTTGTAAGCAGTACTAATGTCCTAATAACCACCTGATGTGACAAAAAGCAACTATAAGCAGCATCAATGGGGCCGCCAAAGAAAGAAGGGGCCTCTCCATGGCACAGAGAGTGGCAGTGCTCTGGGGAGTTGCCCTGCTCTTTTCCCTGGCTCTGGGATTGTCATTCAGCGTCGGCTGCCCTCCATCAGGTCCTTGGGGGTGAATACACTGTTTCCATTCATGCTAACATTGAGATGTTTTGACCCAGGAGGAGAGGAGACTCCTGTACAAATGGCAGAACAATCAGAGACGGGGTTGTCTTTGTTATTCCTACATGATTGTTTGTTTGGAGCTGGAGTGTTCTGCAGAAGGAAGAAAAAATGCCAAAACTGCAAACTGAAACTGTTTTGCTGCTCACCCTCTTTCTGCGTAATTTTTCATGCCAAGTCCTTGCTGCTTATTTTCTACTTAATTTCTCCATGAAAAAAAAATATATATATATATATATATGTAATAAAATAAATAAAAAGATACACAGTACACACTCAGGAGTATTTTAGAAAAAGTCAGCTTGATAGTATTTAATGCAATGGATTTCTAGGAGTGTCTCATTAGAAAGAGCAATACTAATTTTATATTAAAAATTAATTTACTGCTGTTTGACTTAAAATTCAGGGTAAATACATTCTCAGATTTTTCCCTTGAGGCATGGGAGAAGTTAAAACGTTACCGAGCAAATTTGGTATGATCCTACTTACTGCCTTCTACTTACTATAGCCTGAAGTTTGAGTTGTTATGAAATTATTATGTGGTTTTCAATTATCAGTGCCATCTCTCTCTCTCCCTCTCTCTTTCTCTTTTTTCTTTTTTCTTTTTTTTTTCTTTCTAACTGAAAGCTCACTTTCAGATTTATTTTGGGACATTCAAGATGAAAAGATAAAACAAAGAAAACTGAGTGGGTTATTTTAAATATAGAAAATAGTTGGATTCCTTGTATTTAGTTATTTATTCGATAGTGACAAATAGTAAGACTGGGGGAAGCATTTTTAGTTAAGATGGTGTGACCATCAGTTTCCTACACATGAATGTCTGGTACATTTCAGGCAAGCTAGCTTATCCTTCTACACTTGCCGCTCCTCCTCCTGAAAGCCACTAGTCTTCCATAGGTCCTACGTAACATCTGCCAGACAGTATGGATGTCTCAGTTATCCCAATATCTTTGAAATACACTAAGACACAAGTCACAAGTCATAAGTAAGACAAGCAAATTCCATTTTTGGTTTTAATTCTATGAAGAGGAAGAAAGGAAAAGTAGGTTGGATTTATTGAATGTTTATTGAAGTATATGGTATAATAGTTGAGATCCTTAAAGAAAGTGATCATAAGGAGGATAAGAGAAAATATTTATTATATCTGTATAAAAAAGTCACTCTTGTTGTTGGCGCTTACATTTTTATCTTAGTAATGTTTGCCAGTCTCCTAGTTATGAAAACTTTTAAAAGCCAAAGGTTTACTTACATCTCTTTTTACAAGTTGAAAATTATAGTGCAACTCATTTTACAGTGATAAAGCACATTCAACTTCACAAGCTGTTTTAACCATTCTCAATACATTTTAATTTTGTATAGATTTTGATATTCATATTGTCTTCTCAAGCAGCACTTCATTCTCTACCATAATTGTTGCTGCCTTGTCATTGTCATAAACCTGGAAAACCATATGTCCAAAGGACACCTGGTTGTTACCTCTGCAAGTTGCTGCTCTAATCCCCTTTTTCACGTAATATGCTGAAAATGCTTCCTGCAATGCTTTCATGTGGCATAAAAGCAACAGTTAATCCCACAAGTATAGTAGTCTGAGCTCACAAAAGACTTTCATTTCTGTGAACTTTCATCTTCAGATTTCGTGGGCTTAGCTCTGTTTTACCATTAACCCGTTCTTCCTTTTGTCTGAGTTTTTATATGCATTCAGGTCAACTCTGTTTTTCCTAAAAGTTTTGACTAAATTCAGAAACTCATTCTCAAACTTCTAGTTACATTCAGGTGGCATTGGTTCATGTCCTTACTGGACATGCTAATCCCAAATTCAGCGCAGCAACGTATGGAATTTTGGTACATTTCCTAGCATGCAGTCTCCATTTGCCTGAAAATGCCTTCAACAGAATCTCACACTGGAAAATCTGTAACTTTTGGTCCTGACCCCACAGTCCTAGCCCCCATGTGAGCCCCTGGGGGCTATGCTACCCTGCCCAGGCCCCAGTCCCATGGTAGCCCCAGGGCCACCTGCCTCTGCCGCATTGAGGCCACAGTAGGGCTGGGCTCCAGCTCCCCACAGCCCTGCCTTGCCCACCCATGTCCCCCACCCAGCTGGGCCCATCCATGGACCCATGGCCTGGCCTTGCCATGGCCCTAGCCCCAGGCTCTGCCCAGTTATCCCTGGGGCTGCCCCGTTGCCCCCAGTGCCCTGCCCCTAAGTGGGTCACTGGGAGAGGCCCTGCCTGCCATGCCCTGCCTGGCCCATTTAGCTCCCCGCCCCAGGGAGCTGCTGGACCCCAACGTGCTCTAACATGTATTTCCTGTACTTTCATTTGTCTAAAGCTGACTTTTCACAAATGTCATGATTTTTTTTTCCACCTTTTATATTTATCTTCATATTTATTTGTGGCCACAGGCTCTCTTTTTATGTTTTTGATTCCCCTGTAAAACACAGCATCCTCGGAAGTAAACATAAAAGTTACTATGTTTTAAAATTCAGTATCAACTCTTTCTTTCCAATCAGCTACAACAAACCTAAAAAATTCCATTTTATCCTTAACTTTCCAGATCATACTGCTTCTAAATAGGAATTAATTCCATATTATTATTCACAATTCAACTCAGCTTTCCCTGTGTACTGTGATTTCTTTCTCACATTTTACAGAATCTTCATAGGTAATATTTATCTGCACACTAGTGTTCAAACATTTGTATATGAATTTAGTGGTCTCCAAAGAAAGGTCCATTGGTTTTGCTTTTGCTGATAAGTCTACAGAGCATTTCTCTTAATCATTTTTTCCCTCTTTTCTCATGCAATTCATCAGAATGAATTGCTTTTCTTTCCACTGCAGTGATTATCAGATCTTTCAAAGCAGGTATGTTTATGTCGTTGTTTGAGTGCTTTCCAAATGTGCATCCTCCTTGCACTTCTGCAAAGCTTTAACAGATCATGACCTTTTTTTTCTCTGTACTTTTTTGCACTTTGCAGAGTATTTTGACTTACTTTGTGCCTTTTCTTCTCTTGTGGATCAGTCTAAATTCAGTAACACATCTTCCAAGCATTTATTTTCTGACCTGGTTGACTTCTGCAGCCTTGTGTTGCCTGGTAGCTTGTCTTATCTAAGGCTGTACCTTCCAGCACTTGTTCTGTGGGTTTGGATCTTTGACTCAATAGCTGCATGACCTGTGATCATACTTTATCATTCTATGTTGCACATCTGAGTTACTAATTTAACATCAGTCACAGTGTTTTTTTGTTTTTGTTTTTTGTTTTGTTTTGTTTTTTTTTGTTTGTTTGTTTTTGTTTTTGTTTTCTTCCTGAGGTCTTTTTTCATTATATGTAGTTTCTTAGGAAACCCTCCATTCTTTGGGAGTTTTACCTTTCATGGGTATTCCATACTCTTCCAACTTCCTAAGTTTAGTTTCACAGCTTTCCCTTTCATCCAGCTGTAGTTATGCACTTTTTAAGACATCTCTACCTTCAAGTCTCATGATACTTGAGAAACTACTTACTTTTTACAAGTCTCCTTCCAACTGAATTGAATTTCTTCCACATTGGTGTCAAGGCTTTCCTTAGACCTTTTCCACAAACTGTAATGAATCCCAGATTTTCAGGGGCTTTCAGCTGGCTCTGTCTTCCTTCTCGCTCCTTCATCTTCTTGCTACAGTCTTGCTTCTTAGTCTTCATATCTTTGTAGTCCTACTTTTCCAAGAAGAACTCCAAGCACTCTGTAGTTATCAGTTCTTTAAAGAATATGAACTTCATCTGGGATGAGAGATGTGTCCTCCTTTGCATGATCCTCATCGTTACCCAGTCCAGTCTGACATCACTTTTCCCTTTTTCTGGGACAGCAACTTCTATAGGCTCATCCAGTAGTCAGTCCAGTATAAGCAAACCTGTAAATTAACAGAAGAATAAATTACTTTTCAAACAGGTGGAGCTCATCAGGCAACGTAGCATCCAGGAATCTAAGATTGACAAATGGTATTATGCACTGACACGGGCCGAGCAACAGCCCTGCTTTAAGTCCTGGCAAGGGGTAGGTAAACAAGCTTCCATCCCTGAACCAAGATATTTGAAAGACACACAGAACAAGGGAGAGTGGACCCTTGTCTCTGCTCAGAGCTGGAGGAGGAGTCTCCCCCTTGCCCCTGAAGTGCCTCTGCCCAAGAGATATGATACTCTACAGAAGGAGAGAGGAGACTCAGTGGGTAATAATAAAGACCACAGAAAGGCCAACCATACAAAGTTGGCTCAGTTTAACAACCTCTATCAGAACCAGTGCCACAAAAAAGGCATGAAGGTTGTTAATAATTGGAGACACCTCTCTGAGAGGCACTGAGGCACCCACTTGCCATCCAGATATCTCTCCAGAGAGGTTTTCTGCCTGCCTGGGGCCCTCATTTGCAATATTACGAAGAGGCTACCAAGCCTGGTGGCTGCAACAAGAAGACTTCAAAATATCAAAAGTGCTTTATGTCCCTCAGAAAGATGTTAAGGGGATCAGGAGCACAAGTAGTGTTCTCCTGTGTCTTCCCAGTTGGTGACTAGGACCCAAGAAGAAGGAGACAATGGACCAAGTAAAAGATTGGCTGTGAGGCTGGTGCCATGCTCAAGGTTTTGGGTTTGATTATCATGGACGCAGGGATGGGATTAGGGAAGCCAAGGCATAGATGGAACTGAGCTTGTCAATGGATGTGAAGAATAACAAGAAGGGGTTCTATAGGTACATTGGCCAGAAAAGAAAGGACTATGAGAGTGTTCCCACTCTGATAAACAAGAAGGGAGAACTGGTAATGTCAGACATGGAGAAGGCTGAGGTACTCAACAAATTTTTTTGCCTCAATCTTCACTGCCACTTAGGCTTCCCATGTCTCTCGGGCCCCTGAACCTCTAGGTGAGGGATGGGAGAACAAAGTCCCTTCCACTGTAAGCGAAGAGGAGGTTCAAGGCCACCTGATGAAACTGAACAGGTACAAGTTTATGGGGCCCAGTGACATGCATCCCAGAGTCCTGAGGGAAGTGGATGATGGAGTTGCCAAGCCACTTTCCATCACATTTGAAAAATCATGGCAATCAGGTGAAGTCTTCCAGTGACTGAAAAAATGGAAAATTCACTCCTATTTTTACAAAGGGTAGAAGGGAGTACCTGGGGAACTACAGACCATGGAGCCTCTGTGCCTGTCAAGATCATGGACCAGATCCACCTGGAAGCAACTTTAAGGCACATGCAACACAAGGATGTGATCTGATACAACCATCATGGCTTCACCAAGGGCAAATTGTGCTTGACCAACCTGGTGGCCTTCTGTGATGGAGTGACTGCATCAGTTGATAAGGGGAGACCAACTGATATCATCTACCTAGATTTTTTTGTAAGGCCTTTGACACAGTCCCACATGACATCCTGGTCGACAGATTGGAGAGATATGGATCTGAAGGGTGGACCATTCAGTGGATAAGGAATTGGCTTGAAGGTCTCACCCAGAGAGTTTTGGTTGATGGCTCTATGTCCAGGTGGAGGCTGGTAACAAGTGGTGTCCCTCAGGGGTCTGTCTGCTGTTTAATATCTCTATCGATGACATAGACAATGGGATCGAGTGCACCCTCTGCAAGTTTGCAGATTACACTAATCTGAGAGGTGCAGTTGATACAACAGAAGGAAGGGATGCCATCCAAAGAGACTTGGACAAGCTTGAGAAGCGGGCCCATGTGAACCTAATGAGGTTCAACAAGTCGAAGTGCAAGGTGCTGCACCTGGGTCGGGGCAATCCCAGACATGAGGACAGACTGGGAGAAGAACTCATTGAGAGCAGCCCTGCAGAGAAAGACTTGGTAGTTCTGAGATCAAAAGCTTGACATGAGCTAGCAGTGCAAGCTTGCAGCCCAGAAGGTCAACTACATCCTGGGCTGCATCAAAAGAGGAGTGTTCAGCAGGTCGAGGGAGGTGATTGTCTCCCTCTACTCTGCCCTTTTGAGGCCCAATTTGGAGTGCTGCGTCCAGGTGTGGTGTCCCTGGCACAAGAAGGATGTTGCTCTTCTAGAGTGGGTCCAGAGGAGGGTCACAAAGATGATCAGAGGACTGGAGCACATCTTCTGTGAAGAAAGACTGAGAGAGATGGGGATGTTCAGCCTGAAGAAGGGAAGGCTCAGGGATGATCTTATTGCAACTTTTCATAAACTTTTCACTTTTGATAAACTGCTTATGACACTGCAAATTCCCCCAATACAGAAAATTTAAATAATCAAGTTAGAACATTCAGCTGTGAATTTTCTTTAATCAGTTCACTCTTCTGCTAAAGAGATGTACAAAATTCCATCTAGTCTTAGTGTCTCCAGTAAGGAATGTAAAAGCATTTTGTAGGCAACTAGTGTTATGGTTTATTTGTTGTATTGCTGTGATTGATTTTGACTATATAGTTCAGTGATTGCTGGTTAATTACATGTTATTAGTAAATCAATAAATGGCTTTCATCCTGACTTGGTTTAAACAACATGCACAAAGCAGTATTTTCCCAGTGACACGCAACCACCCACAAGTGTTGAATTAGAGTTGTTGCCTATTCTGTTTAGTACTTTTTATAGAGCTGCTGTGCATGACTTTGTCTTACTTTTTTAACCTAATAGTACTATCTTCTGTAGCAGCCAGTTACTGATCCAAAGTTACTCATTACTCTAAAAAAAAAAAAAAAAAAAAAAAAAAAACAAAACCACCCTTCCTCTTAACTGATTTAAATCAATTGCTCAGCAATTTTATTGAGATTTGGTAACAGCTCTGTACTCTCATTGTCTATTGCACTTCTGATTTTGTCAGCCTCAGTCATATCTCCCCTCAGCCTTCTCATTCACTGATTGAAGAATCTGAATCTTTTCAGTGTCTTCCTGTACGGCAACTGCTTTGTCCCTTTTCATAATTTTAATTGCCCTCTCTACCTTCTCCAGCACTACTTACTGTGTTTTGTTAAACTCACACCAAAAATACATGTAAATATAAAATATAAGGTTCAGTTGGCAGGTAAATTTTGTGCTTTATTTTATGCAGTGAATCAACAGACTTGGAAAGTATCTTTCCCTTATCTAAGTGTTCTCCTCTTGCTTGAGTTAATAAATGCTAAGTGGGTATGTGGAAGAAAATGAGAGGATTTGAGGGAAGAAAAAAAAAAAAAGACCAGAAGTGCTATCTGTAAATAGAAAACAAGAAGTATGCAAAATGATAAAAGTCTGGAATTATAATTGTGTAAATACTCTCGCCTTCAACTCTTAGAAGTTTCATAAATGTGTTGTTTATTTTAGAAGTTGTAAATTGATGTTTGTTTGTATTATGTTAGCCTAATTTGATTTATGTATAATTTCAAGATGACTAGCTAATAACTGGTATCTTTGGGATTGTGATACATTAAAATCATGTTTCTAGCACGTGTCCTATGCTCCAATCTATTTTTCTAAGTTCTTGAAGGTGACAAGCTGTGCATCAGTGAGCCCGCTTTTTTAAATCTTCAAGTAAAGAACAGGCAGAAAATGATGAGTAGCAACTAGGAAAGTCCTCTGGGATGAAGCAAAGTAGTAAGGAAAATAAAACAGCTCCACGGGTCATGATAAAAAGCTGCGTAAAAAAAGCTGTTTTGAATAAGATTTGCAGATTGATAGGAACATTTTTGCTTGATGTCATTTGGTTCAGCCTGAAAAGAAGAATCCAAATCAGTGGAAGGTGTTTCTTCTTCTCATTATTGTAGTTTCCTGTAGATAGGACAGTTCTGTATGAGCAACAGTATCAAAATCATGGATGAAAATGGATGCATTTCTGTTTTCAGTTAACAACAAACAGAACATACAAGAAAAATTAGCCCTACTTTCATGCTTTGAACTGAAGACTGATTGAGAGAATATTTAGACACTTACTGCTAAGCGTTGCTTCTGGAAATTGCCTCTGTAGTAGACACTGAAATTACTTGATTACTGGATGGTAATTCCAAACACAGTTCTCCAGCCATGACTTCTTTTATTGGATAGGCTATGACACGTTTTAGTAGTCTTTTAATAGGATTCCCAGGCACACAAAAGCAATATTGAGGGTGATAGGCAGTGACTTGCCTGCAGCTTTTGATTCTATACTTCTTTGTGTTATGAAAAAGTTGTGACTTTTTCTTGGCTCTTCTTGTCTTGTTTATTTATTTATTTATGGACATGATCAGGACCATCTCAACTGTTTAGGAAAATTGGAAAACAAGAGGGGTAAATTATGCATACCGAGAGTAGTTGTCACATTTTGTGACAATTTATTATAAGATCTTGCCATTTCAATTTTGGTGGGTTGTCAGAAGTGGTTAGACAATGTTACAAGCCCAAACTCAATTACAGAAGGAATTTATGTAAAAAAGCAATTCTATTTTCTTTGCCAATGCTGTTGTCCAGCAGCCAAACATTTTTCCTTTCACCTTTACCACAGAAGTATCACAGTACCTCTCCTGATCATCATCTTAGCATTGCTTTTCTCTGGCAGAAGGCAGTTCTCTTTTGTATCTGAGGATGTGTCACTAACTCTGCAACGTTTGTCATCTGGAAAATGTTTGCCATTTAGAAAATCTTTGAAGATATAATTTTGGTCTCTGTGACAGTAGACAGAAGCTCTTTTTGACTTCTGAATAAGAAAGAAAGAGCCTGGAATATTCCTTGGGCTTACAAACCACCTTCTAATGAATCAAATACTTTTGAAGCCACAGTGGTCAAATTATTTTTCATATGTAGTGTACTTGCCTAATTAAATCCAGGCTTAATTAAATGTTGGGCTATATTTTGCTGTGTTGGACACATTGCTGGTCTCAGTTTTATAAAGGATTTGAGCTCAATTAAGTATAGAATGCCTGACAACTGATAATGCCCATAAGATTACTGAGCTTATTTAGACTTTGTTGCTGGCAGCCTGATTTACAATGTCTGCCAAAAGAAAATCTTACGATCTTCTGAAATTGAGTAGCTGGCTTTTGAAAGTTCAACATTTTAGCTCTTTAGAAAAGCTAACAAGGTTAAAAAGTAATAAAAAGAATAATATTTTGTTACCTGGTCTTCTTTCATTAAACTGACTGATTTCATGCTAAAGACTTAAAAGTCATCTTTCCTTAAATAATTCGTGCACATGTAGCTATACTTTTAAGTTCAGCTTTAGTTAATATGATTGAAAAGTATGTGGGTATATTAAAGTGAATGTACTGAAAAATGCTTAATGAATTCTGTTTATTTTCTTCCTCCAAAAGATAGGTATAATTTTACTAAGGTACATATTCTATCATGTTGATTATTTGTTGATTTAAAACTTGACTGGATATTCTCTGCACAGTGATAGATAGACAACCTCAAAGATTTCTCTTTGTGACTACATTTTTGTCACTAAATATTCGTATACACTTCCCGATTTATTGAATGTCAATGGTTAGCATTCGCTTCATCAAGCATACTTTTTATGAAAGTATGTCCTGTGAAAATGTGTGTACTTTAGCTAAAAATACATTGCACTTTTATGATGATTACAGTGATTTCTCTTGCAATGACATCAAAGTGCTTTACAAACATGAATTAAAGTTTACAAAACCTTTGTAGAACTGTTATGAATTATTATACATATCTTTAAAGTGATTAGTCTGAAGGACAAAGAGTGTAAGTTATTTGTCTAAGTTCAAGCGGGGTATCAATACAAATGACAGTCAAATCATCACTCAAGCATAATTAGTAGATCACTGTCTTTGAGTTCTCTTTATCAGAATGAAATACAATTCTGTTCTGAAAAGTGACTCCATAAAAACAAGTGCCATATTTATAAATCACTGCTTCTATGAATATTGATACAAAAATATTGCTGTAATAATAATTAATTGCTGACATCGAAAAACAAACAAACACTTTTAAAAGCTTGCCTCTACAATGAAATAAAATTGAAATTAATATAATGGTTAACAACAATTTATTTATTTATTTATTTGTTTATTTTGGTAGAGAAAACCATCTAAATGGAATGTCATGTATTCAGCATTATGAATGAGCAGAACTTTCAACCTATTTTGCTATGAAGCTGGGTCAATTGAAACATACTATATCATACACACTATATCAAACTCAAAAGACAATAAAATATAGTATACAAAATCTGTAAAAAGATAAAAATGAAATGCATCTCCTCTTAAAGCAAAAGATTAAGTACACATTAAAGCAAATAAAGAATGTACCCTTCACAGGAGCTCTTCTGTCAAACTCTTTATCCATCCAGTCCTTATGAATTCAATCCATTAGGCAGAGGAAATATGTCGTTGTTCACTACTGGATCTTCTGAAGAGAAGAACTGTTTAGATCCCTGTGAGACTTTCAAGGAGACCTCTGAAAGGAGGATGTTTACCAGCTTCCAAGTTTTTATTGCTACAGGAGAGGAAAAATGGTCATTTTACTGTTAGCCCACTTGCCTATTTATGCTGTGTCATGTAGATATGTTATGAATATCTTGGTTTATTCTGTCATTCTGTCTTCTATTGTAACAATACAGAAGGCAAAGCCTAAAACTCTTCTCTCTTGTGGTGAGCAATTTGCCGGTGGAACATTATTCCATGAACCTGGAGTCTAAGTTGCAGGGGAACCTTTGAAATCTTATTTTTTGAACTACAGAATCACAGAGTCATAGAACGGTCTATTCAGTATGAAAAAAAAAAAAAAAAAAAAAAAGCACAAAAAGTGGCATCTCTTTGAAACCATTAGCACTTACAAGCTTCTCTCTTAAAAAAATAAAAATAAAAAATAAAATAAAAAACCACTCTATTCCAAACTTTTTTTTTTTTTTAAAACATAAAATATACTAATACTAGATACCCCATGAAATGGAGTACAGTTCCTCTGAATCATTAACAATATTATGCCAATATGTGAAACTGTGAACTCAAATCTGAAAAGGGGTAATTAGTTCCCTATTATTATATAATCTCTTATCAGTGATTATCCATGCTTCTATTTAACACTTTTTCTTGTTTTGATTGGCAATGGAAATATGATAGCAGATGAATATTGCTTTATTTACATAAATATGCTGAATGAGTATAGTGCTTGAGTATATTTAGTCATGCTAGGAAACCTATTTAACTTATAAAGAATAATGGTTTTTGCTTGCTATTCACATTTTCCATTATTTCTTGGCTCACATCTGCCTGTGATTCAGCCTAGCAAATACAGCAGCATCTCCTGTACTCAGTAAAAGATCAATTAAATCTTTTTAAGGCATTTGTAACAATTTGAAATCAAAGTAAACATTGTTCTGCTTATGTGTGAAAGCAGCTTCATGGTAGTGAAGCTACCAGTAGGATTTTTTATTTTATTTTATTTTATTTTATTTTATTTTATTTTATTTTATTTTATTTTATTTTATTTT
This sequence comes from Anser cygnoides, assembly GCF_040182565.1. Classification (NCBI taxonomy): domain Eukaryota; kingdom Metazoa; phylum Chordata; class Aves; order Anseriformes; family Anatidae; genus Anser; species Anser cygnoides. The sequence continues at coordinate 79,073,217 of NC_089874.1, forward strand.
ATTTTATTTTATTTTATTTTATTTTATTTTATTTTATTTTATTTTATTTTTTTATTTTATTTTATTTTATTTTATTTTATTTTATTATTTTATTTTATTTTATTTTATTTTATTTTATTTTATTTTATTTTATTTTATTTTATTTTTTCATCATTTTTTACCTCGTAAGGTTTGCTCTCCATCCTGTCAGGTCCTTGACCTTACAAACACAAAGTAGGACAATGAAGCAATACCTCTGCAACATTACCCACAGCAGTGTAAGACAGAATTAAAGAGTGCTTAAACAAATGTATATGCATAAGTCAGTAGAACCAGGTAGGATGCACCCAGAACTGAAGAAAATCATTGCTTGTCTACCGCTGTCTTCTAAAAGTCAGAGCAACTGGAGGAGGTTTTTGATGACTTGGAAACTGTTATACACATCTTTAAGAAATGCAAGATGGAGCATTTGTGGCAACTACAAGCCAGACAACTGTTTCTCAGTCCTTAGGAGTGTTGTGGAGGAACTTCTCCTGGAAGCTATTTGTAGTCATGTGATGGACATGAAGATGATTCAGAACAGTCAGCATGAATTTACCAATGGCAAATCATCAGCTCTTTTGTATGACAAGATTGTTGGCTCTGTGGGTAAGAGGAGAGCAGCAGATATATGGAAAGCCTTTAGTAACCCACTGATAGTCTCCTATAACATTCTTTTCATCAAATTGGTGAGATATGAACTGGAGAAGTGGATGATGAAGTGTGTGGAAAACTTGTCAGGACCTGTGCTGTCAAAAGCTTGTGGTCAGCAGTACAAAGTCCAGCTGGTGGCTAGTAGCTAGTAATGTCCATTGGGAATCAGTGCATCAGTACTAATACTGTGTTTATGTTTTTTATTAATGACCTGGACATAGAGATAGAACACATTCTGCACTGTGAACAATAACAATAACAAATTGGGGAGATCAGTTAATTTACTGGAGGACAAGACTGTTATTCAGAGGGACCTTGAACAGGCTCAAGAAATGGACTGACAAGAACATCAAGGAATTCAGCCAGGGAAAGCATGAGGCCCTGCATCTAGGTTGGAATAACCCCATCCAACAGTACAGTCTAGCAGTTGACTGGCTAGAAAGCACCTTTGCAGAGAAGATCTCTTTGCAGAGATCTTCAGTCTCTTGTTGACAATAAGTTGAGCAGCGTTCTTTGGTGGTGAAATCTAACTGCACATTGGTTTGCCCTCTGAATACCACAGCCACCAGGTAAAGAAAGGTGATTCTTTCTCTCTGTTTGGTTCTTGTGAGACAGAATGTGGAGTAGTCTCCATTTTGAGGCTTCCCGGTACAATTAAGACATTGAGCAAATCCCACTTGAGTTCCACCAAGATGGTCTTCGGACTAGAAAACATGACGCATGAGAATTCTGAGATAGATGGATTTGTTCAGCCTTTAGAAGAGAAAGGTGAGATGAGACATTATTATTGTCTACAAATATCTAAAGGGAGAGTGTAGAAACAAATTATTCTTGGAGATGCACAGTGATAGGAAGAGTAAACACACATAAGTTGCAATATGGGAAATTCCACTTAGATATAAAGAAAGACTTTTCCATTCTGAAGGTAGTCAAACATTGGAACAGGGACTCAGAGAGTTTGTGGAGTCTCCAGTTATTGAAATCTGGTTGGACACAACACTGAGCAATCTGTTGTAGTTGGCCCAGCTTTGAGCAGAGGCTTGGACTAAAAGATCTTCAGGGTCTCTTCCAATGTTGTAGTTCTATGATTGTGCAATTCTACTTATGTACAAAGACATACTTACTGTTCTGTGTTTAAGACACTTTGGTCCTTAGGTGACATTTTATTCTTTGGAAATTACTCATTAGCTACCTAGTATGGACAATTATTACACCTAATTCTGTAGGACTCTGATCTGAAGAAGAAAGTTAAATGTTACAGAAAATGTGTAGCTCCTTTTCATGAAAGCCAAAGAAACTTATCCATGACTACTGTCTAGAAAGACACATTGTAAAGAAGATGTAAAGTCAGCCTCATCCTGTGAATGGTATGTGTTTAAATAATATAAGGAACGTGAGGGGAAATAGAGTAAAACATGTTAAAGAGAGTTTCCTTGTGTTAGCAATAATAAATATATTTGTTCTTGTTATCATTATGTACTTGGAACAAGATGAGTCTACCTGATAAATAAACTTCTGTGGTATGTTTTCAAGAGCTAGCTGTTGCCTGCTAATGAAAATGTAATTTCACCTTGATTAAAGGTATTCAAGAAATCCATGTTTTGATATTTAAACCAAAAATGTAAGCCTTATATAGTTTTCATTTCTTGCCTGCCTAGAATCTTACAAGACGTCCAAATACAAAATTAAAATAGGAGGAGAGGAAGGATTTTTTTTATTTTTTTTCCCAGAATTTACTGGGGAAAAGAATTGGAAAAGTGGTAGGTTTTTATCAATTACATCTGAAACGTGCTTTTATGAAGTTTAAATAGACCTCTGATTAATTATTTAAAACCTCAGATCTAGCGTTGTAAACCATTCTCGGGTGATAAAATACAGTCATCTTCTAATTTCAATTCAGCCTTTTGATAGGTTATTTGAGCAGATTCAAGAGCTAGATAGAATTTCCTTTGAGAAAAGTCTTGGTTGTTCATCTGTTGATATTTTTTCCAGTGAAAGAGCAGCTAAGTTCAATAAAGAAAATTAACTGGGATAATTTCTTACTATCTTTAGAGGTCAGGAGAGCAATGTTACAGTTGTCTTCCTTGTGCCTCAGGATAAGAAAATGACCAAGCAACAGTTTATTTTCCTTGGTTTTCCACAGGCGAAATCTGACTTGCTGATACTTGTCATCAACATTGTCTGTTGTCTTTGTTTGTTTTTTTGTTTGTTTTTGCAAGGGGTCCCATGCTGATGGTGTCAGTACAGTATTTAAACATTTCTTTAATCTTAAAAAAAATATTTGTGGGCATTTGTATATGTCTTTGTGTTTTTTCTTCCCTTTTTAAGATCTTTATTTCCTTTTTTAGTACTAATATGAGGTTGCTCAGTGACTAAGTTTTAAATCTTTATGAAATATATATGAATGTTGAAAAAACAATAGCATATACAGCAACGATACTGCAGAGAACATGGCATTAGTTATATGCAAGTACTGTAAGCTTTAAATTCCTTTGAGTTTTACTCCTCTGTACACCAACATTTTTGAAATATCATCTTTTTAGGTTATAAATCCTATTTCTTATTAGTTTATAGATGACTCTACATAATGTTTAATTAACTCCCTTTTGTCATGCATCTGCCTACTATCCTTGTGTGGCAGAAGAGTCACAGGATGACTAAGCCATGTTTTAGAATGCCAATTTAGTTTAAGTGCTCAGTTAAAAAAAAATAAGTTAAAAAAAAAAGTAAAAACAAACTACATTCAGCCTTGTACTGGGGCATAATTCTTTTCTGAATAGATCACTTTGCTTTACAAAAATAACAGTGAAAAATAATTGGATGTTGGACAGCTTTGGGATGTCCATATAAATACATTGAAAGAAATATTTGTCACTGGTGAACTTTTACATCACTTAAGATAGAAGCGTGGTATAAGTCATGTTCAATGAAGTCAGAAATATGTCTTTATTCTTTGTCAGACTTCCATCTCTTACATTCAACTCAACCTTTTTTTTCAAACTCCGAGTACAAAACAGCATGTATCGGATAGTCCTCAGGTAAAGATAAGAAACCATCTCACACAGCAGGGATATAGAAGGGAAGTTTAACTGTTTAATGTATTACCTTTTTTTCATTCTTGTACAGAACAAGACTTTCCATTTTTTACACATTGATTTTATGGACAGTGTATGAATAGCTCCTTTTAACGGCATTTCCCATGAGTTGCAGCCTACATTTTCCAAAATGAGAAGTGGTTTGCGATACTTTTGTTTCTGGAAGGCAAATTTTGAGGTAACTTTGAGAACCTGGTTTTCAAAAAAGGGTTTAACATTTGTCTGCTAAAAATCACAATTCTTTAAAGATTCTCAAGAAGGACAGGTTAGTTCAATTTTGGAAATTGTAAAGATGAGGTGGTTAGGAACAATTAGCCCTCATTCATGCTGTCAAAGACAAAATTGTTGTCTGGCCCTATACAGTAAAAATGAAAAGCCCTTGCTATACCATAAATACTGCAAAGACAGTAAGAGAACTGGCTTCAGGGCAAGAGAGAAAATTAAAGTATTAAAAATATTAATTATAACAGTTTAATATTATCTGCTCTCCTGTTATGAAGAAGCATAAAAAATAATTTTGCAATGACTATTAATTTAACTCATCTCACCAATGGAAAACATTATGTATTCATTGGAAAATATGCATCCCACTCATCTTGCTATTTTTATACTGCTGCCTGCCAGCATGTTTGAATACCTTCTCCAAAATCAACAATGTTAATGTCCATTTTAAGATTGTCCCTTCTCTGGAATTACACTGGGTAGGACTCATTTTTACTGTAATTTTAATTTCTGCAAGCTGTTTTGAGAATGAGGAAGTGACACTATATTGAACATCGTACTGGTAGGGAAAAGTGCAAAATCAAAAGTCATGCAACACTCTACTTAGGTTTTTACTTTTTGTAAATGCACAATATATATATAAATTAAGCATTTAAATGAAAGGCAGTAAACAAAGAGCACAAGAAAAATCTGAAGAATTAACATAGTCACATTGCGACACCTTATGTAAAAAAGTGTTCAAAAAACCGCAGAAAGTTTTCCTGAAAGTCCTGAAAGTGGAGGTGAAAGCAGTGTTATCTGTCTGGAACACTTGAATTGTTACTGAGAGAAGAATCTGGCTCACAAAAGGAAATACAGCAGATGCAATTTTAGCTCCTCAGTTCTATCTGAATAGGCCTGTCAGAATATGACAGTATCTGCTAGGGATTAATAAGTATAAATTGCTTATCCAAACAGAGGAAATTATAAGAAAGCCTTTAAAGATTACTGTAAAGATTTTTACATTTCAGAGGAAATCAGCTGATGCTATGACAGTAGAGTATATTAAGGGACTTGGAAGTAAAATGACAGATTGAACAACCAAGTAATTCTGAACAAGGATAGGGTATATGGTTGTTCTAATAGTGTTTAATCTTACATCAAATCACCATTAATGTTTGATGAATGCTATATGCCAAACTGATATGAAATTCAGAAGATGTGTAGAGTGGGAAAAACTCAAACTGAGGGATGAGAGCAGGTCCTTCTCTGGAGCTAGATATGTTTAGAGTCAGTCATGCTACCAAGATTACTGTCACCTGAACATCTGGTCCATGAAGAAAGGTTATTAACTTTCTTCATTAAAAAGAGAGAAAATATGCACAATGATTCTTTGGGAAGATTCTTAATGTAATTATAAATGAGTGAGCTAAAAGGAAAAAAAAAATTTCCTTGACTCCTGACACAGGAGCATCGTGGCCTTATGTTGATCAAGAGTTAGAGTTGAGCAAATGAGCATAATGATATGTGACTGACAGGGTAATGAAAATAAAAACTGAGTGTGATGAGCCTTGGTACAGATCAGGAAGTTATAGACTTCCACCATACTTTCTCTTTCTCTTCTGTAATTTTACACTCCTTGCTGCTGGTCTGCTAGACTATTTGACCCTGATGGATTACATTTAGATCAAAATTTCATAAAGAAAGTGAAAACATAAAATAATACTGAGAAAATACTAATATTTCTACTGCTTCTGTTGTCATTAAGAGAGTGAAGACACCTGCATCAGTTGAACACATTATAGTCTCCAAGAGGTATTCCATTTCAGAGTAAGAAAGGCTAAGCTTACTTTGCTTTTTGCAGAAAGAGTGTAGCAGGTGCAGTCTGTATATCATCCTGGGTTGAAGCAAGGAAATTCTCTATTAGAAGTTCTGCAGCTACATTCTCAAACTCATGAGAGGAGAAACTTTGCTGAGAGGAAGGATTTATTAGCCTAGAGATGGACCTGTGCTCCCATGACAAAAACACCTTGGAAGCATGAGCTCATGACTGTTTGCACTGGGTCATGTAGGCATGTCTTTTTACTGGGTGACATTATTCACTTTTCTAGGGTTTGCATGTCACAGTCTTCTAAGTGGAGTGTGCAATTTCTCTCTGTTAGAGGGATGGAGAAGATTGTTGCTTTCCTGGGGATCAAATACATATGCTCACAAGGAGATGTTTTGAGACCAGAGTGTGTTGCATGGAGGACCAAAATGTACTTGCAAGGTTTCATGCATCTCAGAAAGCCACTGACTTGAAAATAAGCCTGTAATCAATGAACTGCCTGAAAGGACATAGGGTAGAATGAAAGTTGCTTAAAAACTTCTTATTTTTATTCAGTTACCTGATCATTTTGATTTTTTTTTTCTGATCATTCTCTAAGTTAAGCATTTTAGTTCATACTTCACTGAAACCTTGGTGCTCCCCACACACACTTTTTTTTTTTTGTCCTTTTCTCTCTTTTTTTTTTTTTTTTTTTTTAAAGTCTTTCTCAAGTCTTTTGGGAACCATATATGCTGTGAATGACTGGAGGTTCCATCACAGATCTCCTCAGGAAAAAAAAAAAAAAAGATGGACCAGGATTTAAGCATTTCCAAAGGATGGGGTGGCTTCTGTGGCTTGCGTAAAGCTACAAAGCTTATGAAAAATGGACTGAAAAATCTTGTGTACTGCTCAAACAACGACTGTGAAGAACCACAGTCAATGGTGCTGTGATGTCATCAGAAGGACTGTTGCTTGGTTGGTTTCTTGTTCCTTTTTTTAATTTGGTTGGTTTGTTGTGTTTTGTTGCTGTTGTTTTATTGTTTTTTGTTTGTTTGTGTGTTTGTGTGTTCTGTGTTTTTCTTGACTGACAAATTGTCCTGGTTCCAGTTAGGACAGAGTTAATTTTCCCTCATAGTAGCTGGTAGGGTGCTATGTTTTGGATTAGGATGAGAAGAGCGCTGATAACATGCTGATGTTTTAATTGTTGCAGAGCAGTGTTTACACCAGGCCAAGGACTTTTCGGCTTCTCGCTCTGTCCTGCCAGCGGGCAGGCTAGGGGTGCAGCAGGAGCTGGGAGGGGACAGACCCAGGACAGCTGACCCAAACTGGCCAAAGGGGTATTCCATACCATCTGACGTCATGCTAAACAATATATAGGGGTGGCTGGCCGGGGTGGGGGGCCGGCTGCTCGGGGATAGGCTGGGCATCGGTCAGCGGGTGGTGAGCAATTGCGTTGTGCATCACTTGTTTTCTTACACATTATTATTATTAATACTATTATCATTATCACTATTATTATTATTATTGTTATTATTATATTCCTGTCTTAATAAACTGTCTTTATCTCAACTCACCGGCTTCACTTTCCCGTTTCTCTCCCCCATCCCAGAGAGGGAAGGGGGAGGGTGAGAGAACGGCTGTGTGGTGTTTAGCTGCCAGCCGGGTTAAACCACAACACAAATATATAACTTGATAAGAGACTGAAACTTGGAAGGCTGAAGGTGTTTTGGGGCAATATCAGTTCAGGATAGCTAAGGTTTCTGATTTTTGCCATTGTATTCCATGTCACCTATGTTTTGAAGCACATTTTTATATACAAAACAGTGCTGTATTTGAGCTATGTCAAACCAAAACTAAATAAAAAAATAAAACTGATTGGCTGAACTGCAACATTGCTCTTTTTTGAGTGTGTGTAAAGACAACCCTTGAAAGTATCATTGCTAGAGTATGTACAAAACAGCATATAATTAGTCAGAAAATTTTTTGCTATATTTCCACTCCTGGTAAGTGCTAAAAACATCATACAAAGTGATGAGTATCCTCAACTTCCAGTGAATTTAGCAAAGTCAAGAGCATTCTATACCTCTGAGGAGGCACTTCTAACCTTTAAATAATAGACTTCTTAATGAAAAATTTTACTGCTAAAAGTATTCTTTGATACTTTTCATGGTGCACCTTTGGCACAGCCATATAATAAAAAAATAATTATTTTTTAATGAAATGTATATTAAGAGGCATGTTCAGAATATGATCTATTGGTACCAGTAATAATAGGTGCAATGGATGCTAAAAGTAGTTTGCAGAAATGTAGATATTGTGCTTGGAGAACCGTGTCATTTAGATTTGTTGCTGACTTCTTAAAAGTTAGACTGTAATAAGGACACATATCATGTGTTTGTTGTAAAGATAGGTTATCCTTTGGGAGTTGCATATTCCCAGAAATATTCTATGTTGTCCCATAGACATGTCATGTGTGGTAGAAGCATATACAGTATGTTGCTTCTGTCCTGACTGGTTTTTCCTCTCTTTACTAGGATTTTTATTTCAGTACTTGGAAACCAAAAACATCTCAAGATATTATAATCTTCAATCAATATTACTTAAATTAAAAAAAAAAAAAAAGAGAGAGAGAGAAAGGCAAAAGAAGGGTCTTGGAGGTTTGCATTTGTATTTTCCTTAGATTTCGTGTCCTTTAGGGTACATCTTCAGTGAAATTTTGAAGCTTTTTGAGTTGAAGAATTACAAGCATAATTTTTAATATGCAAGCTGATATCTTCATGTGGGTTTTGAACATTTGCCTAAGGATCTTCCAGAAAAACAGCAGCAATCGTGAAACTTATGTTTAAAATCTTATTAACTGGCAAATGTAGATTTTAAGCACATGTCCATAGCATACAGTAGAGCAGACAGGATAACTCTGAAGCTGGCAGGGAGCCTGCTAATTCTGGAAGTGCAGATAGTATAACTGATGACATTTTTGTGCTTGTCTGACTTCCTGTCAACACACCTACTGATTTTGAGGTTAGATCTGTTACTGGACCAAATTGCACCTTTTCTTTGCACAATGACATATGGGTACACATTGCCATGAGTAAGTTATATTCTAAATTATCATCTGTTACTATAGGACAGATCTCCTTCCTGAGGTGAGGAGAAAATCACTTTCCTCCTTGCTTGATGGGAACTATTATTTTGGCTTCCATTTCCTCTCTCTGAAAATCTTTTGATCTGGAAGCATGTCTTCAAATAGATGTAGTCCTCCTCTGACAAAGTTTTAAAGAAGTCAGATAGTTGGCTTTGGTGGAATGATTTCAGTTACCTGGTGAACTACCTTTTGGGGTCAGTTGACACTATTTTTAAGAATTTAAAAAAACAGAACACCTTAACAAGAGGATATTCAGTTTTCTACAGCAGGGCTTCCTTCTATTTTAGGTTTGATTAAGTAACAAATTTTGGTTTAAAAAAAAAAAAAAGGTTAAATGATTTACATTGGTAAAATAAAACCTTACAAAGCCATTACTATTTTACAGTCTCAGCTAAGACTGCCATGATCTTATAGTGCTTTTGTTTAAATAAGACGTTGATCTCATTAATATTTTTTAAATGCAAAACATAAAGCTTAGAAATAACTAAGTCCAGGATGAATTGATTTAAATAAGATCTCTGATTATTTCTTCATTTGGAGCCTCCAGATCACCAGAAGTTAGGGGATTTGAAAGGGTTTAATTTGTTGCCCATGTGGCTTAGAATACTGTCTATACAATATTTTGGGAAAATAAGACAAAAAATCACATGCTTGCTCTGACTGAGTCCATGTTGAAAGGTAGCTTCATGAAAGGTAGTTAGCATAGCAGCAAGCAGAAACTAATAAATGCAAATGAGAAGCAGGCTTAACACTGCTACTTTGAGTTCAGTCCATCACGAACTGAACTGCAAAGCTTCCAACTAATCCTGTGTATAGTCAGATTAAGCTCACATGTCCTTTCCAAAAAGAACACAAGCAATACCGAAATGGTCTTTTGAAAGTAAATGAGATTCATATAGTATTTGTGTAATGTTGGTACTTAGAATAGGTACGGAGGCAGTAAAAACTAATGAAAAATCTCATGGTTGATTTGTAGGGGATACTAGTGTTAACACCTGTATGTAATGAGATTCCATAATAAAAAATTTAAAATTTTAAAAAAAAATCATTAAAAAAAAAAAAAAGGAAATACGAGCATTACGTCATATTAACATATTATTGTATTTGGGCACTTGCATTAATTTTGTTTTGTTCATAGCATTTTTAATATAACTGAATTTTGTGAGACTAAAATATGCATTAAATGATTAAGTTGAAATTGTCATAATATTTAATTTTAAATGGTCCCACGTTGCACTATTTTGTATGTATTTCACACTGAAGTAAGCAATTAATAAATCAAGAAAACAGACAAAATTAATATTGGTACTCCAGAAGATGCAGCACCTGATCATCATTTCTGATGTGCTTTCTCCTAATTGCACCTTTCCGATAGTGACATTCTATCTCTACTATCCAGAGATATGAAGATAGAAGTAATATATCATCAAGGTTAAAGTTCCAAGAAGAGCTCAGTGGACATCTTCTGGAGCTCTCCTAGCACTGTATAAGAATTTTGTTGTTGTTGCTTTGTTTTTTGTTGTTTTTTTTTTTGTTGTTGTTGTTCTCCAAGAGTGGTATATAGTGCATAGTCTCCTGCCTTTCATTTTAGATAGAGATCTTGAGGTTTCTGATGGATTGATAATGATCTTCTGATAATGTAATGAGAGAAATCAATTTCAATGAAAGTGAAATTCAGTTCAAACCGAGTGCTTTCAGAAGTCAATTAGAAATGCTAAAACAGATGGAAAAGTAAATATAGATATATAAGTATCACATAGAATATGTGGATGATCATTATGATATGTACAGAGAAACTAATATTGAATTTCCTTAATTAATTTCCTTTATTTCACTTTAAAATATTAATATCCATTCTACTATAACTACTGCTACTTATTTACTACGTAAATAAAGTGAGGTAGATAGATTTTTTTATTTTTTTTTTCCATCAACAAAACCAGGGCAAAACATGTTCTAATTAGAATATTATACATTTTTGCCACCAACTTAATATGATTGATCACAAACAATATTAAAAAAAAAAAAGGGGTCATAGAAAGGCATGGGAGGAACAGATCAAAAAGGAGAGGCTCATGGGAAATAAAGTATGAGGAGGTTTGTATCTTCTTCTGATAGCAGCAAAACTAAAGAAGAATTTCAGGAATTTACATAGTGAGAATTGGCAAGGGATCTTTCCCTTTTGGTTATATGTTAACTCATTATTAATTTCATCCCGACCACCACAGACACAAGCATCAATTCATGTTTGAAAAACTTTTCACAACAAAGAGTTTAACAAAAGTAAGAAGAACTTCTGTAGCATTAAATATATATATATAGTTATATTTTGTTGTGAAACAACGACAATAAAAAGACTGTTTAATTTAGATCTAGCCCTGAAATTATGAATATTTTATTTTACCCTCCAGATAACTGTTCTGTACATTAAGGTGCTTCTTACACAAATGACCTAGACAGTGATCTGCTTCCCTGCACCTCTTAGACATCTGATAAAAACATGCATTAAATTGGATTACGTCATGAATATAAAGTGACAAGAAATCAATCTACATAAAGACAGCCAAAGGGAACATAGTCATTTTGTCTCATCCATATATGACAAGGAATACAAGAAAACAAGGCTGTCTTATTTCTGCATAGATTTTAAAAAGCTGAAACACAGAGAAAATATATTCACTACTTGATTGCAGTGTCCTAGTTCTTGCAGTAGAAAGCTGGTACATAGTGCTTTCACATTGCAAAATAAAACATCAAGGGTGTAGGTTTAGAATGTCCACTAACGATTTAGTTAACATGCTGCAAAAATGTATTAAATTTCCCTGTACCCAAGGGAAAAAAAAAAAAAAAAAAGAGAGAGAGGAAAAAAAAAAGAGAAAAAAAAAGTTCAAAGCTGAAAATCTAGAAAAAAAAATATTAATCCACTAAGAACACTTGTTTCCTTTTAATTCATTTGTATTTTTTTTTAATGCAGTATTGATATCCTCCCAGAATATTAAACAGATTTTATACCTCCATTTATAATTATGTTAATTTGACACTGATACTGATTTCATTGTTTTTATTTAATATTTCTGTTGGTTATGATCACTTGGCTTATTTACTTTTTGTTGGATGAAAATATAGATTCTTGGCCTGTAGGAAGAAAATCCATTGCTCTCTTCAGTGGCTTCTATCAAGTATATGCATCTTCTTCTGTCTGAGATTCCCTTACAAGTGAAAATAAAGTGTTGTTTGTCACCTTTAGCTACATCTTTCCTTTTTATAATCCTTTGTTTAACAGGCACATGGTATATTGCTACAGATCTGAGGTTAATTTCGTTACAAACTTTTCAACCTTCTCATGAGTCATAACAGGAAGAAACATGTCCCAGTTAAGCCTTTCTGCATCTCACCAGCTAGTTGTAGTAGTATTTCTGATTCTGGTGTCCACATTCCAGGATAAATTCAACAGTCTGCATTCCTTAATGTGCAGCGTTCAAGCTGGTTTGTATTTACATCTAAGTGTACTCACTTACCTTATTTTATATAATACATGATTTTATCTGGCAACTTGTTAGCCCTACAAGGAAGAATCACTGAACTTTGTAAATTAACAGTGGGACAAATCTCTCTCTTTTTTTTTTTTTTTTCCTTCTTCCCCTCTTGAACGTACATTTAAACTGTTCTGTAAGAAGTACTGTAGTTAAAATCCTCTCACTGAAGCTCCTTGAATAGCCTAAGTATTTACCCATTCTTTTGAGAAGGCAAGAGAATTAGTAAGCCATAATAATTAATAGCACTTGTCTCAGCCAGAGCATACTTTTCATTTGTCTGCTACTGAAAAATATGTTCCTGCCAAGCTTACTTTGATATTTGTTAGAGAGTGTGAAAGAACACCTCCTTCTGAGCCACATTAAATGATCAGAGAAGTACATGTTTGCTGTATTTTTATGTCCCTGATTCCAGGCCAGCATGCTTGCTTGTCTCCCAAGGGGGTAAGACCAACATAGACCGCAAAGAGATTCTCACCAATAAGTCTTCTGAAAATTAATGAAAGACAGATAAAGATTCCTCTTGTGTTGATTTCTGGGAAGCTTTATTCTGAATCTGAAGATTCAAAATGTGTGACATAGACTTTTGAATGTGTCACAAAGACCGAGAATGAGGGACATGACAGAAATAGTAGGGAAATCTTGACATTCTAAGGGCTTGGAGGTGACTGTTACTTTTAGTGTAGTAGTTTCAAAGCTGGTGAAACAAGTGCAGTCAAGCTACCTTCAATAAAAGTGCCATATGATGATTTTTATCACCTTTAAAAACTATCTTTCAGTAATATTATAATTTAAATATTTTGACTATTGATTTTCTCTCACCCCTTTCAGAATTACAGATGGATGAACTAATCTTGCAGATTTTTTTTCCAACAGCTATAACCCAATGTTCATTAAAAATTTTCTACTCATCTTTGATTTTTACAGGTGTGTTCATTATTTGGTATTATTTGACAAATAGTTTATGGACACATTTTAGCTATTTTTCCTCTCATTGAGTAAGGTAGCAATTTACTTTGGCTTAGTATGTGCTTTTCTATTTTTGCTGTATTTTTTCCACACCTTAAAGCAAAACCTACTAAAAGAACCTTCCACAGAACTCTTGACTATAAAAATTCCTATGAATTAAAGGTCTGCTGCTATCTGCTTCTCCTTTTGCCATCTGTTCCTTATACTTATATCCCAATCATACATCTTTTCTCAAACAGCTGGATTCCAGTAGTCCCAGCGATGGACTGAGTTAACAGGGAATTTGAATATCAGTCACTGTGATTGTGAGTCCTAACCTCATACTAAAGTCATTTTGGCTTCTCTTTCCATGTACTTGTTTATCATTAGTCTTATTTTTTCCTGTGTTGTTCTCAGTATCAAAGACAACTCTGTCTGTCTGTCTGTCTGTCTGTCTATCTATCTATCTTGCAAGATTTTACTTGCATTCGTGATGAACTTTGGCACCAAAATCCCTCTCATGACTCAAAAAATATTGTGACTTTAATCCTTAATTTTCTGACTTGCTGTCACTTCAGCACTTGACTTAAGTCACTTCAGAAATATTTCTCTGGATTTCTTTTAGAAACAAGGCAATGCTGTAATAATATGGTCTGTCCTCCAAGAAGTTTTCAATGTATTTATCAATTTCAGCCAAATTTACAGAAGATTAAAGGTCATGAAGATAATCAAAATCCAGCAAGTTTCATGAGATCAGCAATTATCAGTTTTGTTTGTCCAGCTGTTAAGTCTATCAGCACGCTGGCTAGCAGGAGCACATGCAGGCTGCAATCAGCCACAGCATATGCTGTCACTTGTCCATCTGGGGCAGCTGTGAAGTAAGCTACAGGAGAGGAACTGAAAGATTTACAAGGGTGTTGGAGATAAAGACATAAAAATGTGATTGTAAGGCAACTTAAAAGATGAAGGACATGGTACTAATACGAGAACTGTTGTGCTGCAATGCATCATTCTATGAAGTTGTTCTATATGAGTGTCTTTTATTTGGCAAGTATAGATTCTACTTATATAAAATGGGCATCCTAAGGCAGAAAAGTAACAGATTTATTAAATTAACTAGGACAAGAGTTTTTATTATTTTATTTTTATTATTATTTTCTCAAATAAGAGTAGCCTTAAAAGAGACGTCTGGTAAGACAAAACTACTGCAGCTAAAAGATAAAATAAAATCTCTGGACCATTCACTGACTCTGTCAATGAAATATTTACTATAAAACCACTAGCTTTTGTCCATTAAATGTTTCTTCATAGCTGAAGCTGGCAACTATTTAGCCCTTTTATTCTTGTAAATTGTATGTAAGGAGATTCAGATAGTTACTATTTTGCAGCCGTTACCTGTAGACTAGATACAAACATATGCTAGGCTAGAATTTGTTTGATGTGTTCACTTTGAAGATGTCTTCAGCTGTCTGAAGCTCATTATTCACGCTCTGTGACAGATCCCCACCACTAGTCTCAACTGCTCTCTGATTGCGTGGCTGCAGCTTTATTAAAGAACATTTGAAGTTTAGATATCATATCAATATACATATGCAAACTCAGGTATTCCCCCTAAGGAGATGATACAACACAACTTTTGTTTTGAACAAATCTATTTGCAGTAATGTTCATGGACAAAAGCATGTAACAATTCTGCATATCATTTGTACTATTATAGGTGTAATGATCTAATGATGCAATAGAACAAAAAAAAGAAAAAAGAAGAAACAAAATTCTTTCATTACAAAGTTAATTAATTAACACAGTTAATAAAATTAAGGGAAAAAAAGACTTGGCTTTTGGGCATCATATAATTTTTTATGTTTTCTCCAGCTGTATTAGCTGATCAAAAAAAAAAAAAAAAAAAAGACTAACATGTTATGAAGAACCTACTCTACCTTTCAAATTTTTTTCTCTACTCCTTGTTCTTGCCTTTTTTGTTTGTTTTCATGAAGTCCAATCTGTAAAACAGAAACAGCAAAATTAGGCATATAATTGCTTACAGCTTAGTTCTAATTTTGTGTATGTTATTCTTTTGTTATGAGCTTTAACTCACAAAATAAGTTAGAACTTAATTCTATGGATCTCAGATACATACATCAGCCTGAAATTTGCATCTTTCCTTCCAAGTTTCATCAGACTTAATTCTTTACCTCCCAAATGCTTGAAGCTTTCCCCCCCTCTACTGAAGTTCATAGTACTTTCCCAGAACCTTGCCAAACTGTGTTAAACCCTAGATTTGGTGTCCAAATCTTCCTGTCCACAACAGCAAAGTGTGAGAGGATTGTGTCTGAGGTCTCTCCTGGGACTTGACCAGCTTAGTTAAGTGTAGATGCAGGCCTTAAGCATCATTTAGCTTTATCTTGACCTTTCAGATGAACTCATTTGCCTTCAATCCAATGCCTTATTTCAAGCAACACAGTTGTGAAAATAAGATTATTTGTGGTCAGAAGGCAGGCAGTTAAACTAGAATCACTGAAAATATGATCTTTAGATGATCTAGATGATCTTTAAGGTCCCTTCCAACCTAAGCCGTTCTATGATATAAAAGATCTGGGGACAGCTGTTGTCATCCCATGGGAAAATGATTATTAACATGGAATTTATGATTTGCAACATGTTGAAGTGATTAGTTTTCATTCTTTAAGTTTCCCTGTTCTACAAATTGCTATTAGGCTGGCCAGGTAGCTTTTTGGAAGCTGAACGGTAAGAAGCAGGTGTGTTTGAACCTTCTGGAAGCTCCTTGAATGATTTATCAAAATCAAATATTTTGGTAGCTGACCATTTCTGAAGATGTAGACATGGAACAAGAAGTGCTAAAAACACATGGTTGCAAAGTACATTATAGTAAATGTATTGAGAATTTGTGTGTCTAAAAGAAGAAAAAGAATGAAAATTTGTATTTGCTGTAGAAAATGTGTGCTATTAGTCTTGCAGTGTTTGAAGAAAAAGCTCTTAAGTATACTTCACACCATGGACCAATGATTTCCAATTTAGAAAGACGATGGAAATCTTTGCTTTTTATGATGTTGATTTTTGGATTGAGTCCATTTTCAGTATGCTGCAAGATACCATTTCTGCAAGTAAATAAGTTTTATATAGAATTACCGTAGATATGGATGCATAGATACTAATGGATTGTGTACAATTTACAGTAGCTTGCTTCTAAACACAAAGATACACATTTAATTTGGTTAAAAATGAAAACAGGAAGTGGATCTTTTAAAAAACAATCTTTTCAATAAATGTTTATAAACACATCCAAGCCAAAACGAAGCCCTGAGTGCAGTTTGTAGCAGCCACAGTCTTCTTGATGTGTAATTATGATAACAGTAACATTTGTTTTGTTAATGTTAATGATCCAAAACTTGTCTTGGGATATCTGACTCACCTGTTAGTCTTTAACTTCAAGCAAGAATGGCAATGTCTTAGGCATTGCTTTGGCATTAAAGAAAATATTGTTTTGGTTATATGGTTGTATTTTTATAATTTTGTGAAATGTATGGCAAAGGTGTGGTGTTTATTTGTGATCACAAGAGAATCTTTTAAATGTAGAGGGTAAAAGGCTTTGTGAGACTTACCTATTTCTTATAAAAGTTCTCTCTTCAGTGTTTAAGAAGGTTAATGCCCTCAACATTCACATCTTTTGGTTGTGAAAAAAGGAATGTATCATTAATATGCAATTGTTCCCTTATAAGTATTTGGGTAGGTTTTGTTTGTTTGTTTGTGTGTGTGTGTGTGTGTGTGTTGGTTTTTATTTTTTTAAGTTTACAAAAATGCAAATAGATGAAAAATTATGGATTGACATGCATTCAACAAACACCCACAAGTCAATATTTAGACTACTTATTTTTGCTTTAATTTTATACATGACTTTTCAAAGTTTAGCTAAATCTAGCAGAATCAACTGAAAAAATAAATAGGGTTGGCTAGAGACTACCAGTTTGCACAGGTGCAAATGGGTTGGATCATATGGTAATTTATTGAGAGCCAAGGGCACAACTCCAAATTGCAAAACCAGATGCTCGGCTCTTTTCTCTGCATGAGAGAAAATGAGAAAAAAAAAAAAAAAAAAAAAAAAAGAGAGAGAGAGAAAAAAGAAAACATGAACCAAGGGAGGATTCTGTGGTTTATGATGTGGAGTTAAAAGCCAACACAAAATACAAGGAACTGGAGATGGTTGCAAATTCATGGCAGCTAGTGTTTCTTTAAAAAAAAAAAAATAATAATCTCTAGTGTATCTATACCATTTATCTACAACAGAGGCTCCTGAACCTTATTTTAATATTATTTTAGTTTTCCTCCCTGTGCTCTACAATTCCAGCAAGTAAGATCCCCTCCAGCAAAATTCCTTTCCGTTCTCATCCCTCCCCTTTTCTTGATCTCTGGTGGCTCGTGAATCTATTATGGCACTCTGCATGAAACAAGCTCATGTCAATTCACACTCTCTTTCATCTTCTTTTTTAATTAAATTCACTTGTTTTGTTAGTGGCAGCATAAAAATCTCTGTCACATTTATTAAAATCTTGCATTATGAATATGTATTTTAGATATAAACTTTCAATATTTTTCACAGATAAACTGCCTCCCAGTGAAGTGTGGAAGTGTGTGGTAGAACGAGAAAAAGTGGAAAAAAAAAGGAAAAAGAATTATTATTAATTTATTATTATTATTATTAGAGAAGAGACATATAACTTTTTGACCTGTAATCTTGTATAACTTTAAAGCATAACTTTAAAAGTATTGTAGACTGTAGCTAGACATTCAGAAAAGAAAAGAAAAGAAAAGAAAAGAAAAGAAAAGAAAAGAAAAGAAAAGAAAAGAAAAGAAAAGAAAAGAAAAGAAAAGAAAAGAAAAGAAAAACTCATAGAATTCAAACTGTGTGTAACTAAATGTTCCAGAAGTGCTCTATTTACCTTCACTGATAGCTCAAACCAACATATAATTGCACAATCTAATCAGGTATAAATATAAATTTCTTCATTTTTCCCTTTGAGTCACTTTTGCTAAGGTTATGATCAAATTGAGAAACCATTCAAGTACTCTCTCCACCATAGTGAATAATTATTAACTTCTTTTTTCCAACTCTCTTTTCCTTATTTCCAAAACGACAATTAAAAACACAAAGTCAATAAACTACTGCTTTTGGACTACATTGCCTGTATTTTTTATGTTCTAGATCATTTAAAAAAAAAAAAAAAAGGGTGGGGGGGACTTCTAATAGAGGAACATCAGCGTAAATAGAGCTTTAGTTCCTTAAGGAAATGCAATGAAATTATTTTGTGGGGGTCTATTGTGATTAGACCCCAAGTTATTCTGAGCTTTGAGTTTGCCCAGGTCTTTCCTGTGTAGATAGTTCTCCAGAAGTTTAAAGTTTAAAAAAATGTAAATGAAAAATTTTTCGTAACTTTTAAGCAAAGAAAGCCCCAAGTGGTTGGTCAGATAGAATAGAAATGACAAGAATTAATATAATATTCTCCTGCTGAGGTCTTTCAGCCGGATTCCTGCTTCCCAGTTTTTTGTTATCAGTTCAGTGGCTTTGAGTTGCAGCAAACTCTGGTCCAGGTCCCTTTTGGCCTTGGCAGAATTTCTCTTTCTATCATTTCTGTGGCCTGCCTCAGAGATGACAGACGAGTTTAGGTACCACTGATAAACAAGTGACAGGTGCCCCGAGACTGCTTCTTCCCTGATGCCATTCCTAGAGCTAACAGTGTGGATGTCACTGCTGTGGCTCATGCGTGGCTGCGCCCAGAGAAGAAGTAATCTCTTCCTTCCACGGAATTGTTCCATGGAGCACAGACATTATCTTTACAAAGGAATACAGAGATAATGTACAAACATCATAACATACAAACTGAGAATGAGATACCATCCATTACATATTTGAGCAACAGTCTTGACTGTTTGGTGAAATAAAATTAATTTGGGAATATAAAATCAAATCAATTTACTGATAACTAGAGGGAAGTTGTATCAAAACTTAATTTGGCAGAAAAAAGACAGGTTTGAGGCTTTCATTGTTAATTGCCCGCAAGTTCAGCAACTATCCAGGCAAGTACTTTGGCTCTGTGTACAATCATTGAAGTGACTCAACCCATCCAGAGGCAACTCATCCCTCCTATTTCAGATTACAGTCTCTAGAGGTGCCTCTCTCTTTTCCCTTATTACAGGAGGAAAATAGATTAAGCACCTAAGTTTTAGGTGAGTCTTTGCTGCTTAGTGATGGTGGTATAGTTCAGTTTAAACTTCTTCAAAAGACTCTGACTGTTTTCATCTGAAGTTTTTTTAAATGACACATCTCAAGACTTCATTCCAAAATAACTTTGGTTTTATGTCTAAATGACAAAATAGGACAAAATAAGAAAACAGTAGTAATAAGTAGCAAAACCAGCCATGTTTTAAGATGAAAAAAATACTTCTGTTTAAAGAAATGTCTGTTTAAAGGTGAAAATGTTTTCTATAAGTGGGATTTCCTAGAACACAGAAATCCCTTATTTGTCAAGCTTCACTAGCATAAAATAAGCATTGCGAATTCCCACAAACACATCTTCTACCATCAATCTGAACTCAGAAAAACAGCAAATGGCATGGTAGAAGAATTCTCAGCCTGAGTGGGCATCTAGAGTGTTGAAGGGAGACACAACTGGATCTGTGTTTGGAATATATATATATATATATTTAGTTATATACAACGGGAGTGTCTTTGTAAAATGTTAATGCATGGTACAAAAATAATGGCTTTTCTATTTTGAGTGTTTATTTATAAAGAGTCTACATATTGTGTTTATTTTAACTAGTCATAATCAGAAAAAAAAATGATTTTTAATACAATTGGAAGTGAAAAAGATAAGCTGGATAAAGTTTAAATATTTTCCACAAATCAGTAACATTATTATGCCTGTACATGCAGATGGAATATTCCTTGGTAAAAGAACCACCTCCTTTAGTGAGGTTATTCATAACACCTTTGGTGAACTAGAAAAAATATGCCAATGGACTACTTGGCCATATAATTGTGATATTACTAAAACAAGTTTTTTTGTTTGTTTGTTTGTTTGTTTGTTTTCCTTAAATTTTTAACCAACTACTAAAATGTGAATTTCAAGCAAAAGCAGATCATTTGTTTATCTCTAGTGAATTAATACTGTTCCCCATTATGAAAGATCACTGCTATTTTGGTTTTCTTCATAATACTCTTTTGCTTTCTATTTTAACCACCCTCCAATGATGGATTTTCAACACATATAGATATATATGTCATTTTACCCATTTTAGAATATATTTGTCAAATATTTGCCCAAATTAAACATTCTCAACTAGTCTTTTTTTTTTTGTAAACCTTGCTATATTTATTTTAAAACTTGCTGATACTTATTTTAAAACTTTAAAATATAAACTATAAAAAAAATCTGATGAAGAGGTTTTGCCCAAATTTTACTAATTTTCCAAGAGTTTAGTTCATATTTTGTTAGTTTGCAAAAATAAGGGAGAATAGAGCAAGACATCACGAATATCACAAATATAACTAAAGATAGAGAGAATGAATTAACTTCACTGACCACTAGAAAACCTGATTAGGTGGACATAAACTGTGCGGAATTTAGTAAGAAGCAGTAGGCATCAGTTGGCTTCAGTAGGTATTACCATGGGAGGTTCACATTATGCTTGCTTTCTAAAATTTCCAGTTATGTAATTTCTTATTGAATATATTTAATATTCTGCTATATGTTGCTCTTCTAGGTCATCTTTCTGTAGATCTTTCTGTAAGCATATCTTTTGTAGAAGATAATAACACATATTAATATATATCTTTTATGTGGAATCTACCCCTATTAATGCTGTTGAATAAATAAATATAAAACTCATCAAAAGTTGGCTAACTTTTGATAAACCATATGTTCTATTGAATCTAAAACTAAGCCACACTTAAGAAGGAAAAAAATAATATTAATGATAATAATGAAGAAAGATGGAATGGCCTTGGGAATCAGTAAAGGAATATGAACATTTTCCTTTCTAGGTCAGTAATTCAAGTCTGTCAGACTTGACGGAGATCTATAATTCCATCAATCTCATTGCTGTGAGCAAAGAGTTGCTTTGTTGGCAGCCTGACTCCAGTTAATAGTAGGCATGTATCCCTGTGGCAAACCTCTTATGGACAATTTGAACTATTCAGCACTTCTATTGACAAAACCTTTATCAGAGTAACCCTAAATGAAAGGTGCAAATGTAAGTGTACCACTTTTCCTTCTTTTTAGATTGTCTAGCCTAATAGCAAATTAAAATTAATGCCCATATAATACCATTTTGTACCATAGTTGGAAATGTCAGGCCCCAGTTTATGCCCTCTGTCTAGGCACATATGCAAGCAGTAACTTAAATCATATACACAGCAAAATTAAGATTGGTTTTATCTCTCTAGTCAAACAGTAATTATGCACTCCTGGTTAGTCCAATTGATTTTGAAGTTGCGATAAATTGTTTTTGCTACACTGAATTCTGTGAAATGTCCTTGTTTATACTTTCCAGTCAAACCTGAATTTACTGTCAAGGGTCACTTGGAATTTGTCAGACAGAATGTTCTGGCTGTTTGTTTGCTTGTTTGTTTGTTTGTTTTTTTCTCTCAGAAAATGCCAGTTCATTATAAGTAAACTTTTTTGCAAGCACACATCACTGTCAATGACTTCATATTTGGAAGTTCCCAAAATTCATACTGGTATTTCTGGTCAATAAAGGATGCTTTGGGATGCAAAACGATTAGTTGGATGAAGTGGATACTCAACTGTACAGATCATGAAGTTAGGCAGAGGCAGAAACTGGAATGTCTGCCCTTCCAAGTAAGTCCCCTAAGAAAGAACTGTAAAATCTCTTTTAAAAAGTTTCACAGTTCTAAAATTATTTTTGTTGTTGCTGTTGTTATATAACATAGAGGAGTCCCTACTACCAATATGGTGGCTAAAACCTTAGTGGTTTTCAGTAAGAAATTCATTATATTTCCCAGGTATGAGGAAGTTTATGTTCATTTTTCAAATTTAATATTCTTCAGAGGCCTGGAAGATACATTTTCTTCCCATGCTTGAATGGTTTTGAGGTAGTGCATTACATGTCTGTTTGTCCCATATCTTTTTGGTATGACTGAATTTGATTCTTGAGAAACAAAGCTATAGGTCAAAGATTTGCAGTGCTTTTCAAACTGTATTCCTCATTCTAGCAAACCTAAAAGATTTCTATACCAAATATAAACAATAGTCTTTTTGCCACAATGCTAAGATTATCCGGATCTTATTTTCCTCTGCACATACACATGATTGATGTGAAGTATTGGATGAGGTAATACAAGACAGAATTCTATTGTCTATATAGGAGGAAAAGACATGGAATAGTTCTGCATTCTTTGATTTAATCAGTAAGAAAATACCTTTCTTTACCTTACTGAAATAGCATAGCACAATGTGTTTGCTCAGGGAGGTAGAAGAGATGTGTCTTCACATAGGTATGTACTGAAATACCGTTTCATACAGCTTCATCATGGGGCAATAGAGTAGTACACCGCTGATTATTTCCCCCTCATACCCTATTTTTGTCACTAATTCAAATATATTCTATTCTAACTCATATCTGCAATAAAGAAGAGAAGAACACCTTCTTTCAGTAGAAGTTGAGCAAAAGGAAAAATGAATCGAGGTACAGGCAGTAAGAAATACTGAAGCCTTTACCATAACTGAAATCCAAGCGACCTCTACAGAATAAGAAAGGGGGAAAAAAAAAAAAAAAAAAAAAGTCAATCAATGAGTCTGTAGGAAGGAAAAGAGAAAGGGGAATCAGAGAAAACCTCAACATATTTGTTTTATTCATGTAGCCATGGCCACAGCTTTTAGTCTTGATTAATGCATGTTATTGATGCATCAGTTTTAGCATTTGTTTTTATTTAAAGCAGGAAGTATTAAAAGCCTCTCAATTCAGGCTTTAACTGGAAAAAAAAAAAAAAAAAGAGAAGAAAAAGGGAAGGGAAGGGAAGGGAAGGGAAGGGAAGGGAAGGGAAGGGAAGGGAAGGGGGAAGGGAAGGGAAGGAAAAAGCAAAATAGTCACTGACGGCATAAAAATAAGGCCAGCATTATGACGCCTTAGAGAGGGGAGAGAGATTATAGGCAAGAGCTCCAATGCACTCTGGAAAAAGCTGCTAAGACACCCGCAGTATGGAGGTTTTGTAAATACTGTTGAGTAGGGAGAGAGAATATTAGCAATAGTGTTTTCCAGTCTAAAGGAAATTGAGGAAAACAGTCTTGAAGTATTGCATAGACATGCTGCATTAAGGACAGTGCTTTTATTTTTTTCAGTGAAGGAATAATAGAAAAAATCAAAATACCACCAGCTGAAAAAAGTGACACAATGATATTCTCTCTCCAGAAGGCTGAAGGACTATAATCAAAACCACAGCACTAGAGAGGAAGAAAATGTAACAATTGTGAAACTATCTTCAAAGACAGTCAAATGTAAGTGTGTGAAAGATACTGTTAAATAAATTTCCTTACCCCTATCACTTCCGCCATGTCAAGTAATGTTGCATGATTTTTCAGAAGTGTTAAATAACTAAACCCTTGTGTAAGGCAATGTAACATTTTTCTTATGTGTATGTGAAGTGCAGAGTTGGGGGAAACTATTCTGATATTTGGAGCATTCAGGAATTCTAATGTTTGCTTGCAGAGGCAAATGATAAAGAAGGCAGGTTGCAGATCTCTGCTTATCTGTTATCTTATGCGTATGGTAGCTGAGTGCAAAATCTTGATTTAGTAGCATTTGGTATGACATACTATTCATAAGTGTTGAATAAGGAGAGAGAAGTTGGGAATTTTAACCACTTTTAGACATTAATGTTATATTGTTATATGTTATTAATATTATATTGTAATTATACTTTCCTAACAATACTGTAAGAAAGAGGTTATGACATAGGACAGAGAAGTATTTCTGCCTCTCTCAGGATCCCATCAGTGATAAGCACTGAATGTCACAGGGAATTTTGTATATTCACGTGAGCCTCCTGAAGAGGAAAGAGGGTACTCTTAAAAGGAATAGATGAGGAAACAAAATGGGTTTAAATAAATTATTTGCTCCATCATCAGCAGGCTCATTTCTAAAGAGGTCAGTAATTTCTAGTTTAATTCAGGCAGGCTCATTCACGTTAGGGAGGTAATATTTCCTCAAATAGGGGTAAATGTATGTGATATATGGAGTAATAATTCGTGTCAAGAAGATGGTTGATGTTAATAAAGAAGGGGGAGATGTGGGAGTGTGGCCATGGGGGTCGACAAGCCCCATGGTTGGTGATAACATCAGACTCTTAACAATGAGGCCATCAGGAATGTAAAGAGTTTAGAGGGAACAAAGAAGGGTGATCCAGGAGACGCCATGCTGTCTCGGGTTGCTTGGGTTGCTTGTTCTCCCATCGTTAAGGCATGGAAGTTGCTGGGGGTTTGCTGCTTGCCGGGCTAAGTTGTTTGACCAATAAAGAGTTAGTGGAAAAGGACTGCTGTGGGGCAAATAGTATAAGAAGGGAACCTGTCCTCAATATGGGGTGCAACACGATATGATGAAGTTCTGTCATCAATAAAGTAGTAGCAGTTACTGATCCTAAAAGAACCCTGGTATCCGTGTGGTCGTTATGCCACAAATAGCACCTGAACAGGGACCTGAAGAAAACAAACAGGGACGTGAAGAAAACAAACAGGGACATCAACAACAGGAACAGGGACAGGCTAACAGAACAGGGACCAGGGCAGGAACAGGGACATTGATCGCCTAATGAAGATAGGTTCAGCCAAACTCAACGAACTGCTCAAAGATGCTCGTATAGAAAGTCACTGGAAATAGGCGCACCGGAGCTGGAAGGAAGCTCAAGCTGAGAGAAGCAGACCCGCGCACACAGCTGCCCCTGGCTGGCCGAAGGTAAGCAGTTGCGCATTATGGGGAATCATACGTCCTTAAAAACGAAGACTGTCCTGGTAACCTTACAGCTTATTCCCTTTATTAACAATCAGACAGTTTATGATCCTGAAACATGGGACCAAATTGAGGTCAAGGTGTGGGACTCTGCCACTAAAAACGACAAGGTTGCAGTGGGATTGCTTAGCACCTGGTGAGCAATCTCTGAGGCCTTAAAGAGCCATGTGTGACCACAGTCAGAAACGTGTGGTTTGCCAGATAGTGAGGGAGTTGCGGGCTCGTCCACCGATCCTTCTGCTACACCATCGGTCCCCCTCGTCGCTACCGCCATCGCAGGCCTTTGCTGTTACGCCCCCTGGTGACCCGGACGTTCCTTTTGATCCAGGCCCTATAGGCCCTGAAAAGGAGCCGGATCTGTTTCCCTTCGATGCGGGAGGAAAAGGATACATAAGACCCGAAGGCGGAGTTGCTTAATAACTTAAAGCGAGACATATTGTTCCCACGACTAGTCTTGGAATTCTCTGGTGTTTGTGATCAAGAAAAGAAATGGAAAATGGAGGCTATTACATGATCTGAGAAAAATTAAGCCATGGAAGATACGGGAGCACTTCAACCAGGATTACCAACTCCAACTATGCTCCCCCAGTCATGGATATTAATAGTAATAGACTTAAAGGATTGTTTGTTAAACACTTGCCAGAATTCGGAAAACTTTGCCATGTTTATGTTTCAATTGACACCTTTTCTGATTGTACATATGTATAGGTGTACTCGGGTTTCTTATGAATATGTAAAAGCAATGTTCTATATATTTAGAAAGTGCAACGGTTGTGTGTCTGTGTTGGAAGAGCGTAGGCTCCCAGCGCACCCAGCACTGTTTACTTGCCTTTTATAAATATTACTAATTCAGATTGAGTTGCATCTTCATTTATAACATGTATATTGTTATAAATTAATTTTGGTAGAAATCATTCCCGACACATCGTGGGTAAGGTAGATCGAATTTCAATTTATTTGAGCAATTCAGCAAGCAGCAATAAGTAAAACAGAGCTGGGCAGCCGGGGAGTCTCCTGGTCCGCCAACGGCGCACACCTAAGCCCTCCAGAGTCTCGATTTATAGCCTAGTAGTTCCGGGTTTAGTGGCACATCCTGGTGTCTTCTTACAACCGCAAGGCCTGTTGCTAGGGGGTTTTCGTCAGTCCTCTGGTGGTCGTGGGGATGAAGATTGTCGTCTTCCTCTGCATTGGGGTCGTGACTTTGCTGCTGATATATGTGTTCTCATGGGAGGGGGAATGCCATTTTGCCCTTTTTTGGAGCTGGTTTCTACTGCAATTGTTAACTTAACAGGAAATTCCTATACTTGTTTTTTTCCTTCAACAGGATATTGGGGGTATAAGCAGTTAACCGTTGAAAACCTTCCCATCAGTAATATTTAATGAACAAACAAGGCTTTACCCATTACATATATCAGCTAAAGAGAGAATAAATTGATACAGGCTCCAAACTAGACTATTTTTAAAAGATAAAATTATTAGCCCGTAATAATTTTAAACCAGAGAATTCTTGCTCTTTCCTGCTAAATTCATGTCCAAATATATTAAATATTTTCCAGATACATATGATCTTAAACACTTTGAGTTGATCATATGCAAATTTTAAATGTTATATTTCAACAACCTTTTAAAAAGTCCTACAATACATTGGTACAATCTAGGCAATTGATAGTTTCCTCTAGCACTAGTAAATTTGTTCTGAAATTTCAATAGACACATTTGTGTCCTTTGGGCATACTATATCCATGCTAACAATACTGTAGCATATGGGTCCTCTAGATGTAAGCTGTTTCATGTTGTTGCCTTGATTGAAATGATTGTCACTTTAAAAATAGTCCAAGGAACATGACCAGAAGGAGTTAATAATAATGAGGAAATATTTTAAAACTTGCTTGATTATAAATATTTCTGTGAGACCTACAAGGAATATTTACACTGAAAAGTAGTCTTATGTTTCTGTAGGGACACATAGAAAGTCATCTGAAGTTGCAAAAAAAAAAAAAAAAGACTATAACAAGAAAAACAGTATTTCAAGTAAAATATAAAAAAGGGGGAAAAAAAAGGAAAAAAAAAGGGGGGGGGGGGGGGGGCGGAGCAGGAGAAATAAATTGCTGAAGAACCCAAGAGGTTACTTAGAATACCAAGCAGGTTAGCACAAGTGGGGTTCAAATCAGAGAAGCAAAGTAACTGAAATGGTTTTCAAGAACTGTGGCGTAATGACCACATGGACACCAAGGTTCTTTTAGGATTAGTAACTGCTACTACTTTATTGATGACATAACTACATTATCTCTTGCTGAGGGCCTAACTTCATCTCTCATATCGAGGGCATAACTTCATTATCCATGTTGCATCCCCATATTGAGGACAGGCTCCCTTCTTACACCATTCACCCCACAACAGTCCTTTTCCACTAACTCTTTATTGGTCAACAACTTTGCCCGGCAACAGCAAACCCCCAGCAACTTCCATGCCTTAACGATGGGAGAACAAGCAACCCAAGCAACCCGAGACAGCATGGCGTCTCCTGGATCACCCTTCTTTGTTCCCTCTAAACTCTTTACATTCCTGATGTTAAGAGTTTGATGTTATCACCAACCATGGGGCTTGTCGACCCCCATGGCCACACCCCCACAAAAAACTAAAGATGGTTCCTGTCAGGTAAGCTTAACATGAAGACAACAGCTTCATGATTAAAAGTAGGAGTACCCAACAGTGCTTTAAACATAAACAGCAGAAAAGGTTCAAAGAAAATTTTGTGGCCTGATTAATATATATTCTAGAGAACTATGTGTAAAAATAAGTTTCAGATACAGCTTTGGGAAAAAGATGAAGTTTTTGACAGTTTCTCTTTGTGCAGATCTATAGTGATATGAGGACACTGTTTCAATGAACATCACGAAGTAAGGAGATAACTAGAGTAATTTCCACTTTTAAAAGTTACAAACCTTTGAATGAAATGAGAAATAATTCAGTTGACTTCTTAAAATACATGTAACTAACTCCTTTTGATGGAGATTATTGGGAGGGAGAGAAAGCTTCTTTTATACACAGAGAAAGAATTATTTCATTAATTAAAAAGAAATTGAATTAAATAGCTGTTTTCTGTGGCTAATGCCATAGGTAAATGATGGTAGCTAAATCATCCTAATTCCAAATCTGATTCTCGGAGTAGAGTTTGTATAGTGATGGGAGTAAATATGGCCTGTTGTTCCTAGTGCTATTTAAAAAAAAAAACAAAAACCTACAACAACAAGCAAGTGGAAAACTGGATTCTCTACCAAGACAGCAGAAGTGAAGATTTTTGTTAACAGATCAAAGAGAATGACATATCTGAAAGATAGGTGGTACAACATTCAGTAATTGCTTTGCTATTACTTTATCCTAGATGGTTTGCCTTTTGATTTCCTAAGTGGTCAAGTTATTTTCTTTGCCCTTCCTTTCATTTGTTCTTCCCTTACTCCTTGTTTCCCTTGTGCTTTATTTTTCTTCCTTTTTTTTTTTTTCACTTTTGATTTCCCCCTACCTCTCTCACATAAGACTCTAGCTCCCTGCATATTGTGCTCCTCTACACAATCTCTTCAGTTGTTTCCTCCATCATCTTCTCTTCCCATGGCCTACCTAGCTGCAGGCTACTTGACCTCACAGGATGTAGCACTTCATTTTTTATTTATTTATTTATTACTAAGCACACAAATGAAAGACTGACGTATTCATATAGGCCATTGTGCAGAAGAAAGTGTTAACCCGTGTTGTACCTCAAATGAAAAGTCTGCGCTAAAGCCTGAAAGTGGTTTTAGAGTGGTATCACACTGGCTACTGCTAATTGAATACTGGCCCTGAGCTT